>NW_026877774.1:0-22768 GCF_032173495.1 Musca vetustissima | reverse complement strand
TTGGCCATAATTTAAAAATTTGGTCGGTAACAACACATAAATTGAGCACGCATTTAAAGCTTAGAATATTCTCTATCCAAATAGAAAACGTGTAATTAAAATATACCGATTACTTTAAAAGTTATGGCCTCTGAAACATGGTTACTCAAAAATGTTATGTATGAGAAAAGTTTGGTATTTTTTATATTTTTCGGGATATCTCAGAAATTTACTAAGATACATACCAAAAACTTAAGGCCCGCGTAAAGAGGAGATATTCAGCTTTCCAAATCAAGTTATTTTATGCGGATATACCCAATACTTTGGATGTTATGGCCCACGGAATACGGTTACTCAAAAAATGTTCCGATTAGAAATTTTCGACATTTTGCAAGTTTTGCAGATAACTCGGGAATTTGAAGAGGTACATATCCATAACAAAAAGCCATTACAAAATTCAGATATTCCTCTCTAAAAATCATTTAAATTTCGTGACGATATATGTCCTACTTCCAAAGTTATGACCCACAAAAAATGGTTACTCAACAAATTCAAAGTTATACCAAATTTCCCCTGGAATTTCTCATATTGAGCTACACTGCTTTCAAGTCCCCCGAAATAACCGCAATTTTCTTCATATGTATATAAATATCATTCTATAGGCCATGCAAGTTATAAAAATAATTTAATATCAAAAGAAACCAGGCAGCAGCACATATACCAAAAAAAAGAGAACTCACACACCCTGAGAAAAACTGAAAAAAGGGCATCACAGAGATTTGAAAGTTTCATATGGAGAGAGAGAAAAATCCGCACATACACAAAATACAATTATTGTGCCAAGTTTTAAATGAGGCAAAACAAAAAGAGGCAGTTCATCCTCTGCAAAAACTTCAATAGATCACGGAGGTTTGGCGGGGAGTGAAAAAGTTCGTAGGAACCAGGCAAAAGTTGAATGATGCCAAAGGCAGAATAAAGAATACAGCATGAAAAAAACTATGGGAAAACTTTAGTACCTACCGTCCGCCCACCGTCCACACTACGACAAATGCTGCATTATGCTTGACGGCGGCGGCGACAGCTTCGCTTTAAAGGAAGTGCATACAACAATGCAGCAGTGTTGCCAGAGCAGAGCAAAAAGTAAATGAAAATGAAGTCATTTACAAATTAAATTTAGTTCATAAATGATACAATAACGAATGTCTGTCTTTTGTGGGGAGGGGGGAAGAGAAGGGGAAGAGTAGCGAAAGGGAAGGGGGGACAAAGCAATGCCATTATAAAGTTCTGCATGTGATTATAAAATGAAATGCATTGAAGGAATTCAGCTGGTTTGGTGAGAGGTCAAAGAGGTTGCCATAAAACACACTGCGTAATACTTAAGTAACAAAGTATTTTGCCGATATCTCGGAAATTTGTAGAACTGGATTTTAATAAAATATACGTTTCTGCATCTTTAGATGTCCCTCGTTTATAATCAAGTTAAATTATAATGCTATGGCCCTTAGTTCACAAGTTATGGACTTCGAAAGACGGTTGCTCAAAAAATTTCTCAAAGTGGAAAATTTGGGTACGTAGACATTTTTGGCGATATTTCAAAAAATTTTCAATATATATTTCTTTTTTATATCTTTTATTAATTTCAGATATTTCTCTTTCATAATCAATTTATTTTACAAATATATCGCGATTAGTTCAAAAGATATGACCTCCGAAACATGATTGCGCAAAAAAATTCTAACATAGGAAATTTTGGGTATTTGTAAATTTTTGGCTATAACTCCGAAAATTCTGAAGCCACAACTATATTTTATAGCTCAGACCTGATCTAAAGATGCTTCTCATTAATAATCAAGTTATTTTAGGTGGATACACCGATCAGTTCCAATGTTATGGGCTCCAAAATATAATTACGCAAAAAGTGTCAAACAATAGACATTTTGGGTATTTGTCTATTTTTGGTCATAACTCAGAAATTTTTGAAGCCACAACCGGATTTTATATTTCAATTCTATACTAGAGACGTTGCTCATTAATAACTACTTTATTTTAGGAAGATATACCGATTAGTTCCAAAGTTATGACCTCCAAAACATGCTTACGCAAAAAATTCATAACGTTGAACATTTTGAGTATTTGTTTATTTTTGGCTATATCTCAGAAAATTTTCAAGCCACAACCCGATTTAATACTTCATTTCTATACTAGAAATGTTGCTCATTAATAATCAGGTGATTTCAGGTGGATATACCGACTAGTTCCAACTTTATGCTCTCCGAAGCATGATTACGCAAAAAAATTCTAACATAGGGAATTTTGGGTATTTGTATATTTTTGGCAATATCTCAGAAAATTTTGGAGCCATAACAATATTTTATAGCTCAGTCCTAATTTAAAGAGGTTTATCATTAATAATTAACTTATTTTAAGAAGATATGCCGACTAGTTCCAAAGTTATGGTCTCCGAAACATGCTTGCGCAAAAATGTTCAAATATTGTAAATTTTGGGTATTGGTATATTTTAGGTCAAATCTTGGATATTTTTGTAGACATATCGGGATATTATATATGAAATGGGAACTAGAGGCATTGTTCTTCAAAAATCAAGTGGTTTTAGGAGGATACACCAACTAGTTCCAAAGTTATGTGCATCGGAAATTGAATGCGCAAAAAATTCCACATAGTAGAACATTTGAGTTAACACTTATTTTTGCCGATATCTCAAGAATTTTGGTTAGATACCTTTGAACATCCAATAGTAATTCTGTAGATTACATATTTCTCTTTCAAAATCAATTTATTTCAACCAAATATTTCAAAAGTTAGGGTCTCTCGAATACGTGAAGGCAAAAAATGTTCATCATAGTAAAATTGAGCAACTTTTTTTATTTTACCGATATCTCGAGAATTTTAATAGCTACATGAACACACCATTTATGGGGCTAAAAAGTTCCTCTTTAGGAATATAATAGATTTTAAAGACGAAGTATAACGAATTAACAAGTTATGAGCCTCCGAACATGATTACCCAAAAAAAAAAATAACTAAGTTGAAAATTTGAGTACACACTTATTTTTGCCAATATCTCAAGAATTTTGGTTAGATACCTCAGAACACCCAATAGCAATTTTGTAGGTAATATATTTCTCTTTCATATTCAATTTACTTCATCAAAATCTACCCACTATATCAAAAGTTATGATCGATCGAATATGTGAACGCAAAAAATATCTAACACTGGAAAATTCGGCAATTTATTCATTTTGCCGATATCTCGAGAATTTTAAAAGCTACGCGAACACACCTAATAACATTTATGGAACTAAGGTATTCCTCTTCAAGAATATAATCGCATTTTAGACAGAAGTACAACGAATTAACATATTATGGGCCTCCGAACATGATTACCCAAAAAAAATTAACTAAGTTGAAAAATTGAGTAAACACTTATTTTTGCCGATATCTCAAGAATTTTGGGTAGATACCTCAGAAAACCGAATAGCAATTTTGTAGAGAACATATTTCTCCCTCAAAATCAATTTATTTCATCAAAATCTATCAACTATTTCAAAAGTTATGATCGATCGAATATGTGAACGCAAAAAAAAATCCAACACTAAAATTCGGCAATTTATTCATTTTGCCGATATCTCGAGAATTTTAAAAGCTAACTGAACACACCTAATAACATTTATGGAGGTAAGAAGTTCCTCTTCAAGAATATAATAAATTTTAAGGCAGAAGTATAACAAATTAACAAGTTATGGGCCTCCGAACATGATTACTCAAAAAAAATCGAATAAGTTGAAAATTTGAGTAAACACTTATTTTTGCCGATATCTCAAGTATTTGGGTAGATACCTCAGAAACCCCAACAGCAATTTTGTAGATAACATATTTCTCCTCCAAATTCAATTTATTTCATCCAAAACTACCAACTATTTTAAAAGTTAAGGTCCCTCAAATACGTGAACGCAAAAAATGTCTAACTGTGGAAAATTCGGCAATTTATTCATTTTGCCGATATCTCAAGAATTTTAAAAGCTACGTGAACACACCTAATAACATTTATGGAGCTAAGGTATTCCTCTTTAAGATTATAATCCCTTTTTAGGCAGAAGTATAGAATATAATAAATTTTAAGGCAGAAGTATAACAAATTAACAAGTTATGGGCCTCCGAACATGATTACTCAAAAAAAATCGAATAAGTTGAAAATTTGAGTAAACACTTATTTTTGCCGATATCTCAAGTATTTGGGTAGATACCTCAGAAACCCCAACAGCAATTTTGTAGATAACATATTTCTCCTCCAAATTCAATTTATTTCATCCAAAACTACCAACTATTTTAAAAGTTAAGGTCCCTCAAATACGTGAACGCAAAAAATGTCTAACTGTGGAAAATTCGGCAATTTATTCATTTTGCCGATATCTCAAGAATTTTAAAAGCTACGTGAACACACCTAATAACATTTATGGAGCTAAGGTATTCCTCTTTAAGATTATAATCCCTTTTTAGGCAGAAGTATAACGAATTGACAAGTTATGGGCCTCCGAACATGATTACTCAAAAAAAAATCAACTAAGTTGAAAAATTGAGTAGACGCTTAATTTTGCCGATATCTCAAGAATTTGGGTTGGATACCTCGGAACCACCAATAGCAATTTTGTAGGTAATATATTCCTCTTCCATAATCAATTTACTTCATCAAAATCTACCAACTATTTTAAAAGTTAGGGTCCCTCGAATACGTGAACGGAAAAAATTTCTATCACAGTAAAATTGAGTAACTTTTTTATTTTGTCGATATCTCGAGAATTTTAATAGCTACGTGAACACACCTAATAACATTTATGAAGCTAATAAGTTCCTCATTAAGAATATAATCGATTTTAAAGCAGAAGTATAACGAATTAACAAGTTATGGGACTCCGAACATGATTACTCAAAAAAATCAACGATGTCGAAAAATTGAACACGCATCAAATTTTGCCGATATCTCAAAAATTTTGTTTGGAGACCTCAGAGCACCCAATAGCAGTTTTGTAGAAAACATATTTCTCTTCCAGAATCATTTTATTTCAAAAAAAATCTACCCACTATTTCAAAAGTTAGGGTCCCTCAAATACGTGAACGCAACAAATTTCCCTTACAGGAAATTTGAGAACACTTTTTATTTTGCCGATATCTCCAAATTTTTTAGAGCTACGTGACCACACATAACAATTTTGAAGCTAAGATGTTACTCTTTCCAAATCCAACAGATTTGATGGGAATAAAACAAAGTTTGCACAAGTTATGGCCCCTCGAACATGCTTACGCAAAAAATATCAAAATTCTGGAAAATTGGATATCTTTGATATTTTTTGCATAACTCAGTTATTTGAAGAGCTATAGGGGCGAACCTTATATCATATGAAATTTTGGAAGATTTACTGTCATTGGAATGTGATTTCTTGAATGCATTGTTGTAAATATTTGTCAGGCGACTGAAATGTTTATCATTTTCTTAGCCCAAATTAGGAAGTAAATAAACATTCCTGTGTTTATTTTTTTGATCGCAAAAAATCGAATTGGATGAAATTTCAAGAATTTCGATTTTCAGGTGTTTATTTACCTTTCGTCGCTCGATTTTTTTTTTTGGCAAAATAAATAACAAAAGATAGCAATTCATCATCGAGAAATTACAAAGGGAGAAAAAATCAATCCTGATTTGTTTTCGTTTTTCGATTTTGGAAATTTTGAGGTTTGTTTATTATTTTTCTGTTGCCGAACAAAAAAATCTACAACAAAAACAGTTGCTTTTATTAAAAAGTTGTTGTGTTTTTTTGTAAATTGTTTTTAATTTCCTGTTCCCTGGCCAGCCAGAGTCGTCAAAGTCTTGACTCAGAAGACGTGAATATATCAGCCAGCCAGTCAGTCCCGTCCGTCATTATTCCAATCAGCACCAACACATGGCCCTGCTGCTCTTTGTTTACGTTTCTTGCTTTTCTCGGTTTCTCTTGGAGGTGGGTGTTGTATTTTTTTATGGAAAATACCAACAACAAAAACAAAAAAGTTCTTTCAAAGTAATGGCCACAAAAATGTTTATGCATTTCCTCCTCCAGTCCGTCATAGCTCAACCAACCAAGCAAAAGAGCAACGTCATTCTTTGTTTCTGTTTCAATTTCAATTTTTTGTACATATATATCTGCACACACATATGTAAATATATATGTAGCTATGTGTGTAGGTAGCGATTGCATAAATTTCCCTTTAAACAGACCAGCCAGCAAAGCGAAAATATTCATTCTGGAGCTATCCATCCACCACCACAACCAACAAAGGCAAGAAAAATGAAATTCCCATTAAATTGCTGGATCACGTACTTTAAATATTTGCCCAATAAGCCATTTTCAGTTCGAGTTGTTGTTGCTTTCGTTCCTCTCCATTTCATATGCATACATACATGTGTGTATTATGCGGGTACCCCGCCACTCAAGTTTTGAGTATACAATATTTTTAGCAGATAGCTCGAGAATTTCGGGAGGTACATTAAAACACCTAATAGGAAATCTGTAGAAGAGATATTCCTCCATCATAAACAATTTATTTCATCAAAATCGATCCACTTTATCAAAAGTTATGGTCCCTCGAAAACATGAACGCAAAAAATTTCCAACCCTGGAAAATTGGCCAATTTATTCATTTTCCCGATATCTCGAGAATTTTAATAGCTACGTGAAAACACCTAATAACCATTTTGAAACTAAGGTATTCCTCTTTCAAAATCCAGTTGATTTTATGGCAGACAAATATAAAGTTCACAAGTTATGGTCCTCCGAATATGATTACTCAAAAAAATTCAAAAAAGTCTACAAATTGGGTACACATATATTTTTGGCTATAACTCAAGAATTTTGGTTAGATACCTCTGAAAACCCAGTAGCAATTTTTTAGAAGAGATGTTCGTCCTCCGAAAAAAATTTGTTTCACCAAAATCGATCCACTTTTTCGAAAGTTATGGTCCTTCGATTATATGACCGCAAAAAATTTCCAACACTGGAAAATTGGGCAATTTATTTATTTTGCCGATATTTCGAGAATTTTGTTAGCTACGTGAACGCACCTAATAACAATTTTGTAGCTAAGGCATTCCTCTTTCAAAATCCAATGGATTTTATGTCTGACAAATAACGACTTAACAAGTTATGGACCTCCGAACATGATTACTCAAAAAATTCCTCAATGTTGAAAAATTGAGTAAACATCTAATTTTGTCCATAACTCGAGAATTTTGGTTGCATGCCTCAGAAAACCCAATAGCAATTATATAGAAGAGATATTCCTCCTTCAAAATCAATTTATTTCAGCAAAATCTACCTACTATTTCAAAAGTTATGGTCCTTCGATTATGTGAAAGCAAAAAATATCAAACACTGGAAAATTGGTTAGTTTATTCATTTTCCCGATATCTCGAGAATTTTAGAAGCTACGTGAACACACCTAATAACAATTTTGAAGCTAAGATAATCCTCTTTCAAACTCCAAATGATTTTATGGCAGACAAATAACAATTTCACAAGTTATGGGCCTCGGAACATGAGTACTCCAAAAAATTCCTCAATGTTGAAAAATTGGGTACTCATCTATTTTTGCCGATAACTCAATAATTTTGGTCAGATACCTCAAAAACCCCAATAGCAATTCTATAGAAGAGATATTCGTCCTCCGAAAAAATTTTGTTCCACCAAAATGGATCCACTTTTTCAAAAGTTATGGTCCTTCGATTATGTGAACGCAAAAAATTTCCAACTTGGGAAAATTGGACAATTTATTCATTTTCCCGATATCTTGAGAATTTCAATAGCTACGTGAACACACCTAATAACAATTTTGAAGCTAAGATATTACTCTTTCAAAATCCAATTGATGTTATGGCAGAAAAAACACAATTTCACATGTTATAGGCCTCCGAACATGATTACTCAAAAAAATTCCTCAATGTTGAAAAATTGGCTACACATCTAATTTTGCCGATAACTCAAGAATTTTGGTTGGATACCTCTGAAAACCCAATAGCAATTCTATAGAAGAGATATTCGTCCTCCGAAAAAAATTTGTTCCACCAAAATTGATGCACTTTTTCAAAAGTTATGGTCCTTCGATTATGTGAGCGCAAAAAATTGCCAACACTGGAAAATTGGGTAATTTATTCATTTTCCCGATATCTTGAGAATTTCAATAGCTACGTGAACACACCTAATAACAATTTTGAAGCTAAGATATTCCTCTTTCAAAATCCAATGGGTTTTATGGCAGACAAAAACCAATTTCTCAAGTTATGGGGGTCGGAACATGATTACTCAGAAAAAATTCCTCAAAGTTGAAAAATTGGGTACACAACTAATTTTGCCGATATCTCAAGAATTTTGTTTAGACACCTCAAAAACTCCAATAGCATGTTTGTAGAACAGACACTCCTCTTTCAAAATCAAAAGTTATAGTCCTCCGAACATGATTACACAAAAAAAATCCTCAAAGTTGGAAAATCGGGTAAATATCTAATTTGGCCATATGTCGAAAAATTGTAGAGCTACAACTCTGAAATTTTTTATAGACACTTTTAAGCCCTCAAAGAGGTCTTCTAAGGTTCTACCGAATTGGTTGCCATACTATCCAAAACTGACCTCTTCTTCCGCTTTCAGACTGGAACATGTGTGTGTGAGAAAAATATTGGGTAAACGACTTGAGCAACATTTTGTTGTTGTTGCTTTTTCAGTATTTCAAGTATCATAATTTTTTTTTAATTAGTTTTAATTACATAGAATTTGTCACATATACACATACACACACAGACATAAGAACAAACACATAAACGACAAATGTGTGTAAACATAGACAAAGTAACAGTTTTTTTGGTGCTAAATTACAAAGAGACACACACTCAAACAAACATAAAGCTAGGCAAACATTGGCGAGAAGTAGTACCCCCCTTCCACTTCCAACTTCCAGTAGCAGTCACATGGCTTGACATGGCCATAAAAACCTGCTTAGATGTGTGAAAAAACATTATGTCATTTTGGGAGAACGGGGCTAGAGTGGCGAAAGGAAGTAGATGAGCGGGGAGGAGAGGTGGAGGGGAGAAGAAGTAGTGGGGAGGTAAAGCAATGGAGAGTGTTAAGTCGCTAGCCAGACACATTAAAGCGTCATATGCCTGCGGAACTCTCTACCACTATCCTGCTAACTATATTGGCACACAAGAGAGTTCCCAACCAACTCTTTTCGAAAAAAATAAATAAAAACAGCAAAAACAACAACACACAACCTAAATTGCTCCCCTGTGGCATTTCTGTCTGGGCCAATTTTTTTATTAGAGACACACTCAGCGTCATTGAGGAAATGGTAAGAAAAAATTGGGAATTTAGCTTGCCAAAAAATTGGGAAAATTTGATAGAAAAATTTTTAATAAAGTTTTAAAAAATGGAATTAAAATTAATTTAATTATATTTATTAATATTTGCCACTAATCTATTTGTAATTAATAAAATTTTTATAATTGTTTAATATTTTTCTTTCAATATTTCTTTGTAATATTTTTTTAATGTTTGTTTTTTATATTTTTTTTTTTATATTTTTTTAATATTTTTTATTTTATTTTTTTTAATATTTTTTATTTTATTTTTTTTTTTAATATTTTTTATTTTATTTTTTTTAATATTTTTAATAATTCAATAATATAATAATTTTTTAACATTTTTTTTTTTTTTTGTAAAATTTTTAAATATTTTTTATAATTTTATATATTTTTTTTAATTTTTTCTTTAATTTATATTTTTATATTTACAAAGCAATAGACAGACAAATTTTATGAAGAGAAGTTTATAAACCCAAAATCATTCTTCTCTGATTCCCCTAAAAGCATGCCATCCGTATTCCATTTTTCCTTTTCTCATCATTTGCCTTCAGAAAAAAGTTTTCTTTTCGTTTCCAATTGTGTCGTATTAAAATGGGGCCAGGCAAACATGACTTTTCCCAAAAAAAAATCCAGAACACTGCAGTCAAACAAAAATCTTATCTGCACCATGGAATTGTTTTCCCACCCTCTATCTTCTCCTCCCTGCCCGCCCTATTATGTTCCTATTTGTACGTTTAATTTGTCATTGCGTTTATTTACATTTCAATGCACCACAGAGTTTTTGTTTCTTTTTTTTCCCGCTCCGAATAAGGGTTATATTATTCCCATTCACATCGTGGAATGACCCCCTTTTTTCTTTCACTGAGCACAAACAAAACGATTCATTCATTCGCTCCTTTGTCTTGTTAGACAAATATTTTCCTTTTCAATTTTCCCTTTCATTATTATTTTGGAAGAAGAAAGAAAGAGAAAAATTGGTTGATTGGTTTCATGCATTGGAAAAAAATTGAAATTTGAAGTTTCGCTATTTTTGCTTGAAATGTTTTTTTGTTCTCACAAGTAAAGCATTTTTAATGTTTAAAAATGCTCCATTACTTAGGATTTATTTTTTAAATCAATTTCATAATTTTCCCTTCAAAATCCACAATAAATAAAGCCTTCCTTTAAGATTTACTATGAAAACGTAATTATTTTAAGTAAATGCTTACTTTACGACACTTCACGTTACGTCTGCACTAATCCAGGCTTGATACTCCCCCCTTTGTCACATAACAACAGAGCCGACTACCCACAACATCAGCGACTTCATTTAATTACTTCTTTATGGCACAATACGTTACTTGTGTGGACTAATTGAAAGCTTAAGCTCTTCTCACAATCAAAAGGAGTTCGCATTCTCTCTCTTTCACTCCCCCACAGAGACTCCGTTATAAACAGGCCCAGTCATACAGTGAATGCATGTTTACGAGTGGGCATGATTAATGTAAACAAGACAGATCAAAGGAGTACAAAAACAATTTGAGTGGGTGGTAAGGAGAGTGAAAGTGGATTAATGAGAGAGAGAGCGAGATACAATATGGCGGTAGGAGACTTGTATATTTAATAATAAGCCTTTTAATGAATATAAAAAACTCAAAAATTCCAGCCGATTTTAAGGAAATTTGGAATTAAAAAAAAATAAAATTATGCAAGGTGACTTTGTCACTGCGTTTGGTCACGTGTACGAAAAAAATTAACAACAGACAATTTATATGGGAGAGTTGTAAGCTCACTAAGAGAAATGCTGAGAATTAAAATAGTCACAGGATCAAGTGACTGATCCACAAAAATAAACTAAATTCTGAAATAGTCACTTTGTTGTAAATTTCAAAGTGACCCAACGCAATGGGTCACTTTATAGCAAAATTCAAGAATAATGAATAGATGCCATTATCAAAAAAATTAATGATTAATCAGAGTTTAAATTCCAATTTTTGTAGAGTCACAACATGAAAGTGACCCTAAACTTTTGGGGTCACTTTTAGGAAAAAAACTCAACAAAAATTTTTTGCAAAATTTTCAAAAAATCTAAATCAAAATCACTTTTGTGCACGTGACTGCTACGTTTAGTCACGTGAGATACAAAATATCTGCAATATTAATGTTTTTTGAGACATTTTAGCCCTTTTAAAGTAAAAATGTGCAATTTTTCCTCACGTGACTGAAAAGTGACTACAAAGTTTAGTCACCATTTTAAAGAAAATCGTAATTTTTTTAGAGCTTCTTAATTTTTTTGTGCAAATTTGATCTATTCCATTATAAAAATCAGCTTAAAATACAATTTTGTAAGTGATTATATGAAAGTGACTACTCACGTGAGGCAGAAAAACAATCATATGTTAATGTTTTTGAGATATTATTGCAATATTTAACTTAAAAATGGAATGGATAAAAATGGATTTTTTCCCACGTGACCGAAAAGTGACTTCAACGTTTAGTCACTTTTTGACACAATATTGATGATTTTTTTATTTTGTTGTGCAATTTGGGGCTATTTTTTAAAAAAAATCAGCTTAAAATACAATTTTGTAAGTGATTATATGAAAGTGACTACTCACGTGAGGCAGAAAAACAATCATATGTTAATGTTTTTGAGATATTATTGCAATATTTAACTTAAAAATGGAATGGATAAAAATGGATTTTTTCCCACGTGACCGAAAAGTGACTTCAACGTTTAGTCACTTTTTGACACAATATTGATGATTTTTTTATTTTGTTGTGCAATTTGGGGCTATTTTTTAAAAAAAATCAGCTTAAAATACAATTTTCTCGGTAATTATATGGCTCCGTAACTTCCAAGTGACTAGTCACAATGGGTAAAAATTTTCAAATTTTAAAAAATTTTTAGTGTCTTCAGTTAATGTAATAAAGAAATATTTAAAAATCCAAAAAAAAAAAAAAATTTATCCGTGACTTCCAAGTGACTAGTCAACTTTGGGTAAAAATGTTTAAATTTTCAAATTTTTTTAGTATCTTCAATTAAAAGTGATAAAGAAATATTTAAAAATAAAAAAATCAATTTTTTTGGCACCGTGACTTGCACGTGACTAGTCACTTTGGGTAAAAGTAAACATTTTTGACTATTTTTCTAAAAAAAAAAATAAACTAAAGACCAAATTTTTTGATATCTTCACCTTAAAGTGATTGATCACGAGATTTTTTTTTTTTTTTTTTTTTTTTTGAAAAAAAAAATATTTAAAAAGAAATCCTTTTTCAAAAATCGATTTTGAGTTAATTTTTATTGCCCTATATATTTTGTCAAGGCACGCTACTCTATTACTCCCACTCTCTTCAAGTTTCTCCCCTGCCTCCATCACTCCCTCTCCAATACACACTCTTCACCAAATAATAGACTAGAAAAAGCATTCTCATAAACTTATCAATCTGCCATCATTTGAAATTGTTTTTAATTTCATTTCTTATTTTTTGGTGGTTTATTTCCCTCCCACTCTTCTCACTCCACTCTTCACCAAGAAAAAAGCAACAACAATCCCTAACACCACATCAAAGACCTTACAACTAGAATGGGGGAATACGCGGCCACTCTTCTCAATTTGATGTGTAGAAATTATTGGAGAGGAGATGGTAGGGTGAGAAGAGGGGAGGGAAGTGGAGATAAAGTCTCAGATTGTTGCTCTGTTTTGGAAGTCGTTGTTCTGGTCTTTTTTACAACAATAAAGTTGAGTGTCGTCTGTGTACTTTTTGGAGGCTTCTCTGCTTGTTACTTTTGCCATATTTTTCTTGTTGTTGTTTTTGTTCGTCTTTTTTCGTAAATATTTTTATTGTCACTCATTTCCGTTTTTTGTTGTTTGTCGTTGTTTTTTTTTTTTTTTTTTTGGGATTTTATTTGTTCGCATATTTTTATGCTCGATCTTGTCCCCCCATTGTGTGTCATGTAATGTTGGGCTTACATGATCTTAAATGTGTGAGTGTGTGTATGTGTAGACAACATAATATAGGTCTGACTGTCGTTCAGTCCAACTGTCAGTTTTTTTAGCATTTAGTATTTGCTTGCCTATAATTGTCGAGTGTGTTTCTTAAAGGCCACAGAAACATCCAGAGATGAAAACAAAGAAAGAGAGAATGAAATAGAGCGCTCTCTTTTCAATGGGGGGACACAACAACATGAAGAGCATCACTTGGGAGATATTTATCTCTAACGGGTATCTACGATGTGTTGCCTTCGTTTTTGTTGTTGTTGTTGTAATATTACATTATAATAATGTGATATGTTGTAATCATTTGGGTTTTGTTGTTTTTATTGGCTATTGTTGTTGTAAAAAAGAAAATAGAAATATTCCATTGAAATGTTCTGTGAAGGGCGGTAGAAATTTTGCTCTAATAAATTGTATTTGAAAATAAAAGGAAAATAAAGTAAAAATATAAAATAAAAATTATAAATGTATTGGTAAGTGTGTGTGTGTGTTTGTTTGGAGGTTTGATGGCCCTGCTTCCATTTAATCAAGAACAAATTATTCTTTTTTTATATGAAAAAAAAATCGATTTTTTTCTAAACATAAATCAATGGGTGAATTATTTTTTTTTTTAAGGTGACGATGACATGTGCTTGTAATTTACCATAAAATGGCGGAAGGTGGGGGCTGGTGGTGTCGGCGGATGCTGCCGTATGCTGCTGCTGTGCTTCGGCATGTTTCAAAAGTCGAAATTAGTTGATGGAGGCAAATAAATTTATTACTCAATTAAATATTATAATGTTGTGGTGTTGTGATGGCAGCGGAATTAGACGAGGAATTAGTGAAGAAATAAATTATTTAAATTGAAAAAATAGCAAAAAAAAATAAAAATCAAGAAAATTCAATTTTTAGAAAAATACTTGCCTTGGTGACCTAAGTGAAACAGTCACGTTTTCCAAGTGACCACACAAAAAATGTGATTTTAGGGTTTATAGAATTTTAAACTAAAAATTTGTTAAACAAATCATGAAGTAACTAGTATTCATAAAGTGACCACACAATTTTTGGGGTAAAGTGACCCGTCACTTTTGAGAAAAAAAATCGATTTTTTTAATTTTTTTATTGATCAATGATAATTTAGAAGAAAGTATTGCTCAAAATCAAAGACAATTTTAAAAAATGTTAATTTTTAAGTACAAAGTGACAAGTCACTTTTATGAAAAAATTGAAAAATTTTTATTTTTTTAATGTGATCATTCTGAAGAAAAAAAAAAAACACTAAATATCGAAGAAAATTTCCAAAAATATACCTTTTTGGGCAAAAAAATCGATTTTTTTAAATTTGATTATTGATCAACGATCACTTAGAAGAAGAAAATTCTCAAAATCAAAGAAAAATTTATAAAAAAGAGCACTTTTAGAGTAAAGTGACAAGTCACATTCATGAACAAATTTAAAATTCTTTAGAATAAAAAATTGCACAAAATCAAAGAAAATTTTCCAAAAATGTACATTTTTAAGTAAAAATGTGACAAGTCACTTTCAAGAAAAAATTTTATTTTTTTATTTTTTTAATGCTTCTATAATCAATTCACAAAATTTACCAAATTTACCAAAAATTTGCAAATTTGGATTTGATTTGATACAAAAAAGTGGAAAAATTTATTTTTTGTATTTTTCAGTGATCACTTTGAAGAAAACTACACCAAATCAAAGAAAAGTTTCCAAAAATGTGCATATTGGGGATAAAGTGACAATTCACTTTCAGGAAACAATCGATTTTTTTTTAATTTTTTTATTAATCAATGATCACGTAGAAGAAAAAATTACTCAAAATCAAAGAAAATTTTCCAAAAATGTGAATTTTTTAGAGCAATATGACAAGTCACTTCTTGAAAAAAAAATCAAAATTGTTTATATTTTTATTTTTTCTAAATACACTAAATCAAAGAAAATTTTCCAAAAATGTGCATTTTTAGGGGCAAAGTGACTGGTCAATTTCAAGAAAAAATTGAACATTTTCAATTTTTTAATGTTTCTATAATCACTATGAAGGAGAAAATTCACTAAATGAACAAAAATTTGCAAATTTTTCATTTTCCGGGCAAAAGTGAAAGGTCACTTTCAAGAAAAAATTGGAAATTTTTTATTCTTTTAAAGTTTTTATGGTCACTATGAAGAAAAAATTCATTAAATGTACGAAAATTTCCAAAAATGTTCATTTTTGGGATAAAGTGACCCGTCACTTTCATAAAAAAATTTAAACTTCTTTATTTTTTAATTTTTCTATGGTCATTATGAAGAAAAAATTTGAATTTTATGCCAAAAGTGACCAGTCACTTTCATGAAAAAATTGCTATTTTTATTTTTTTCTCAAATTTTCGGATGAAAAAAATTCACAAAATCAAAGAAAATTTCAAAAAGTCACTTTTAGGATTTTTTTTTTAATTTTTATTTTTTCTTGCCTCCCTCTTTCTCTCCCTTTTGTATGACATAATATTGCCCAATTAAACAAAAAAAATCTTCCGCAAATTATCTTTATTTGCTTTCGACCATTTGTATTGAGTGGCATTTTAGTGTCACATCATTAAAAAATAATAAAAAAAATAAAGAAAAATAAAAATAAAGAAAAATACAAATAACGAAAATAAATAAAAACTAAATACAAAAAACGATCAAAAAAACGGTTATAATTACTGTCATCGCCTTATGACATAGAAAATCAATTTTGTTGACTGGTTTTCTTTGACCAAGTTTTTTTTTCGATGATTTTTTTTGTCATCTTTCTTTTGATTGCAGGTGGTGACAACAAAGACCTGCTTTTGAATGACAAACAAAAAAATCACTTAAATTGAATTTTTGTTTGGCAAATAAAATTTTGAAGACATAAAAATTTTGGCAACTTTAAAAAAAATCCCCCAACTTTTTTTGGCGATTTTTTGTCGTGGGTCATAGCAACACTCCCTTGAGGTTGGCTGGCACTTCTCAATGTTTTTTTTTTTCAATTCCACCCTCGAACCTTTGTCCTAGGACACACCTATTTCCCCACCTCGGTCCCATTTCAAAATCCTCCTGCCAATAGTTTTTTTAGTATCGAGGGAAAGGGAAAGAGGAGTGAGAGTGTGGAAGTGTTTGCCTTCAATGTGAACTATTTTTTTTTTTTTTTTTTTGAAAAATTTCAAAAAATGTTGCCATTAAATTAATGGCAAATAAAACTGAAAACCCAACAACAACAACAAAACCTCCAAATTTTTTTTTTCGTTCAACTAAATATTGACACGCAAATATGGCATTAAAATGAAATGTTTGTTTACAAATAAATATTTAATAGAGGGTGTGAAGAGGAGAGAGAGAGAAAAAACGAGAGGCGGGGGACTCACTGACCAGACAGTCACCTACCCAACCATCCAGCCGCCAGCCTGGGAAAAAAAATGGGGCTAAATAAATTGGGTCTTAATGGACTACTTAGTAGTAGACAAACCTAGATAAGTGATTCTAGTTGTAAGTGTGTGGGTGTACTTGTGTGTGTGTCTGCAATGGAGATAAAGAGAAGCCAAGTCATAGACATACAAATCGCCAAAAAGCAAATCAGGACATTTTTATTTGTGTTTATTTAGCTTCAATTGAATATTTGACATGACCTGGCATGACAGGCTAAAGCCTCGCCTTAGCTGTCAATTTTTATTTCCTTAAAAAATCCGCAGCACCCCCACCTTTGAGAATATGTCAATAATTTGGGCATTACCTATTTTTGTTTCTCATTAAATATTCAGACTCTCTTCTTATTCGGCAAGCAATAAAACAGAAAATAAATTATTTTAGAACACTAATGCACAAAATAGTACTATAGCGGTGATTGCCAAACACGTTTTCTCTTTGTCTCTCTTTGCGTCAGACATTTTTGTTGATGATCTCTCAGTTACGCTCTCACACACTTACTCTTAATTTAGTTCTGTTCAACTCTGTTTTAGAATAAATTTCAGTTTCTTGCTTTTTTTCCTCTTCTTAACAACAACAATAAAAATCAACAATAACAAATCAAATAACAAACAAATAAAAACAAGTTACCCAAATTATAACTTCCCTTTAAATGGGGGGTAGTGGGGCAAAGCAAAGAGAGAGGGTGGTGGTTGGCTTGGCTTTGTAATTATTATGTCAGTGAAGGGAGAGGGGGGAGATTTAAGGTGAACAACTTGTCTTTTTTTAATTAAAGTTGTTGTTGTTCTTGTTTGTGTTTCAAACATTTCCGCTTTTCAATAAAAATAACTTGCCTTTTTGCCTTAATTAATGGCAAAAAAACAGGCAGGCAGTCGGCCAATGAGCCACACAACGGCATTGAAGAGTACAAGAGTAGTAAGGTAATGAAACACGAGAGTCAGAGTCCAGCGGCTCTCTTGTAACAAAACGGTGTTTTTCATGAATGTGTGAGAGCGAGAGAATCACAACAAAGGGGACTAGGTTATAGAACGCAAAGAGTAGCCTACAATTGAAAAACATGTTTTGGGGGGCGGGAGCGCTAAACGATGGTGGAGGCGACACAACAAAAAACAATGTTGTCAATGTGGCGTTTTTTAGAGACATTAACGGTTTATGGTAATTAGAAAAAAATTAAAATGTAAACGAAAGGGAAATTGATTAATCATTGGTAATAGACAATAACATTTATAATACAAATAAAACAGTGTTGTCAATTCGGTGATTTTTTTAAGGCTCAAAAAGATTTGTTTGGTAATGAGAAATAGTAAAATGGAAATGAAATGTAAATGGAAGGAAAATTAATTAATCATTAATAATAGACAATAAAATTAATAAGAGGTCATTGAACACAGTCTTGTCAATGTGATTATTTCTTCAAAGGGCTTATTAAGATTGTTGAAAATTTAAAAAAATAAATAGCAAATGAAGGGGAAATTTATTTGTCGTTAATAATGGAAAATAATATTAATAGACAAATAAGTAAAACACTATTATCAATGTGGCGTTTGTAGACTCAAATATTTTTTTTTTTAATAACTAAAACAACTGCAAATGAAAGGGAAATTAATTGTAATCATGGAAAATAAAATTAATAAATGATCCACATTACCCATTTTCTATAATTTTTGGCTAAATTTTATTTTGGCGTTTTTGTCGGATTTTTAGTTTGTTTTGTAATTTTTCCCTTTATACCATTATATAATAATTTTTTCGTGTTTAAATCAAATTTTACTTTCTTATATCCATTTTTCGAGAATGTTTGATTACTATTTTTTGGCGTTTTTTCCTGATTTTTAGCCTGGTCCGCCATTTTTTGCCTTTACACATGATTGACATATTTTTTCAAGTTAAAATCAAATTTCAGAGTCATATTTCCATATTGCGAGAATTTTTGGCTAATTTTCATTTTGGCGTTTTTTTCTAATTTTTATTCCTTTTTCTAATTTTCGCCCTTAACATCTTAAATGAATATTTTTTTCGTGTTTAAATCAAATTTCAGTCCCATATTTTTCCTTTCCGAGTATTTCTGGCTACTTTTCATTTTGGCGTTTTGACTAATTTTTGGCATTTTTGCCTTTACAACTTCTTTAAATATTTATTTTCGTGATTAAATCAAATTTCAGTTTCATATTTTAATGTATCCACAATTTTTTCGATACATTAGCAATTTGGCGTTTTTACTAATTTTTAGCCCATATCGTAATTTGTTCGCCTTTCGAGCTTCATGAAACATTTTTTTATTGTTTAAATAAAATGGTCGTTCTCTATTTCTTCAAATTTGGTCAACTTTTTATTTTGGCGTTTTTACTAAATTTCGGAATTTCTTCGCATTTTTTGTTTTTAAAACTCCACTAAGTATTTTGTTCGTGTTTAACTCAAATTTCAGTTCCATATTTTTATATTTCTATAATACTTTTGGCTACATTTCGTTTTAGCGTTTTTTCCGGATTTTTAGCCCATATAGTATTATTTCGGCTTTTGAACTTCGTGAAACGCCTCTTTTGTATTTAAATGAAATTGTCTTTCCCTATTTCTTTAAATTTTGGTTACTTTCCATTTTGGCGTTTTTACTAATTTTTGTTAATTCTTGTCAATGTTTGCCTTTACAACTTGATTAAATATTTTGTTCGTGTTTTAATCCAATTTCTGTATAATACTATTATATTTCTACAACACTTGGCTACTTTTCATTTTAGCGTTTTTACTGATTTTTAGCCAATATCGTATTTTTTCGCCCTTTGAACTTCTATTTTGTGCTTAAATGAAATTACAGATCCTTTTTTAAATTTTTTTTCGAAAATTTTTGCCTTCTTTTCATTTTGGCGTTTTTACTAGTTTTTGCATTTACAGCTTCGTTAAATATGTTTTTCGTGTTAAAATCAAATTTTCGTTCCCTATTTCCACATATCTTCAAATTTTGGCTATTTTTTATTTTGGCGTTTTTACTAATTTTTGGTTTTTCTGGCAAATTTTGCCTTTACAGCTTCATTGAATATTTTTTTTCGTGTTTAAATCAAATTTTCTTTCCTTATTTCCCCATTTCTTCAAATTTTGGCTACTTTTCATTTTGGCGTTTTTACAATTTTTTTTTTTACCAATAAATATTTATTTTCATGTTAAAATCAAATTTCCTTTCCTTATTTTCCTGTCTTCAAATTTTGGCTACTTTTTATTTTGGCGTTTTTTTTTTTTTTTTGGCCTGGTTTGTTATTTTTTGGCATTACATCTTTAATAAATATTTTCTTGTGTTAAAATCAAAATTCAATTCCATATGTTTTTAGTTTTCCACAATATTGGCTACTTTTTAGTTTTGGCGTTTTTACTGATTTTTAGCAAATTTGGTAATTTTTTATTCCTCTCAAATTCATTAATTTTTTCCTAATTAAAATTTTCCACAATTTCAATTATTTTTATTTTGGCGTTTTTTTAACGCCAAATTGCCACTATTGATTCCCCTCGTTCAGTAATCATGTTGTAATGCCAGACAATCGCCGGCCAACCAGCATAACTGCAAAAAAAAGTAGCTTTGACCGACTGACAGTAATAAAGCATAAAACGCACACACACACACACTTCAAACGGCCGGCCATCACGTCATGAAGCGAGCATGAATGAGCAAATCCATTTAATAAATTAAATTGGATTATCTTAAAGTGGGAGAATAAGGAGGAGTGGTAGCAGAGGGGAGAGTCAGCTTTGAACATAATTTTTATTTTTTTTTTTATTAATTTAATGATTTTTTTTTCAAAATTTCAAGTAATTCTTTTACTTTACTCTGTCTGCTGTTTCATGTTTCATGTTTTGTTTTGTTTGTTATGTTTGTCATTTGTTTTCCATTCACAAATGTTGTGTGTGTGGCTTAACTACTTCTCGTTTTCGTCATTTGATGATTATCCACAATTTGTTTCGGCAACTTTATTTGTTGGTGGTGGTGTTGTTGTTGTTTTTGTTGCTATTATGTATTTCATATTTTTCTTTGTTGTTTTTTGGTATGGGCAAATTTTATTGCTTTAAAAATTACTTCACAATAATTTTTGTTTATTCTTGTTAATTTTTTTCGTATTCTTGTTTTCCATTTAATTTGTTTATAATTTTTATTGTTGTTGTTTTCTGGTCGGTATTTCTTTTTGTAGTTATGTTTAATAAAATCTCTATATATTCAAATACAGTCAGGCACAGTTAATCTTGGTTCCACTCATGCACACACAAAACACATTCAAACACACACACATACACACACTGGCACACATTCACGCACATTTTTACGCATTATCATTAGATTTTTTTTTTATTTTATGACAAGATTATAATTTGTATTTTTTTATTAAATTCTATTTTCCAATTCCCTTTTGGGGCCACTTACATTTGACGAAAAACAATTCAACGAACGCACGAAGAGTATTTTCTTTTCGATTTTTCCTTTTAAATAATTTTTTTCTTTGTATCACTCCAGTATGAAGAAAAATGTAAACAAAAATAAAATCCCGTGTAAAATAGAAGAATTCACAACCCCGACAATGTTGTTGAATTTAATTTGGTAACGCGTTGGAAACTAAAAATCCCGTCGTCGAAAAACAAAAAAATTAACGCCGTATGGCGGCGTGAATTAAAAAATATATGCGGCAAAGTTAACGAACGTCACGCGTACAACGGAGTCAAACTGATGTATGAGGTTCTTGTGCGCAAGGTCCCAGCATAATACCACACAAAAGTACAACAAGCAAAACAGTGAGTGTGTGTGTTTCATTTTAGTACACAGAGAGCAAGGGACAGATGGAAAATACAGTAACCGACTCTCTTCGCAATGTCAGCACTTCTCCTCTCCATCACGCAAAACGAATTAGCTCTCTGTGTGTAACAGTCGGCCCTTGCAAACATCGTGTGTGTGCTTGCCGTGTATACGGCGTTCGTGCCTGTGTGTGTTCGTTCGTTCGTTCACAAAGGTAAACAACACACTTCTCTTCTCCATCACACAAAACGAGTTAGCTCTCTCTTTGTGTAACATCGGCCCTTATGAACATCGTGTGTGTGCTTGCCGTGTATACGACGTTCGTGCCTGTGTGTGTTCGTTCGTTCGTACGCAAAGGTAAACAACACACATGCAAGGCAGGCAAGAAAGCAAACAGGCATGCTGGCTGGCAAAAGTGTTTGTTTTTGTTTTACTTTGGACCAGGCATGCTTACCCATATACGCTACCGTAACTGAGGGTCGATGGGTAACATAGGTGCCCATCAGTATACTTTAAAGTAGCTGCCTACTCACACGCATTGTTATGCTCTTTCAGTCAGTCGTTGTTTGACAGGCAACGAATGAACACATGCTGGGGTGCGCGCGCGACGTCGTGTCCGCACAACTAGAAAATCAACGAAATAACACTTAGGGATAAAAGTGTTTCAGTATATTTTGGATTTTTATTTTATTATTTAAAATGCGTTTTGTATGCTTAAAAAATTTTAAAAACAACTGAAAAATTGCTGTTTTTTTAAGAATTAAATATTTGATAATTATCGTAATATTTAATATTATAATATGATTATTATCTCGGTATATGCTACTTTATAAACTTTATTTGATGTTTGTGACATATAAAATTTGTAATTCATATAAAAACATTTTTAATAATGCTTTTAATTTATATAATAACAAAAATTAAATCCATCAATAATTTTTTCCGACCCCAAAAATGTACACATAATTTTGTTCAGTACTGTTCTGTTTTCTCTCACACATACTAACGCATTTTAATTTTGGGCACCTATGATGGGTAAACACATGATCTCTTTCTCTCTCTTTACGTCAGTCGTTTTTAATGGTGAATTGTCAGTTACGCTCGCACACACTTGCTCTCAATTTATTTTTGCCCAACACTACTTTGGACAATAACAACAATGGCACACAGTGTGCAGTGTACCAAAGATATGGAATATGAGAACAAGCAGCCATATGTTATGAAGAGAAA
>NW_026877773.1:0-22602 GCF_032173495.1 Musca vetustissima | reverse complement strand
TTCAAACTGAAGATAAGCAACAGAAATTCATTGATGCGTTTTAGAGCATATGGCTGAAAAAAATAAAGAATTTTTTATTTTTTTGAATTGTATTCTATGTGTATACCCTTTACCTCAACGAATGGAGGGTATATTAATTTCGTCATACCGTTTTTGGAAAAGAAAATCGCTCAAACTTTAAATATGGATAAGCAGTAAAGAAAACGACAAAACTGTACTCTATATTACTTTGAGTGTCTGCTCTCAGGATTTATATAACAACCCGCTGAAAACATTTCTGCAAGTGAAAATTTTGCGGACGATCCAAATCTGCTGATTATCCGGTGTTCTCAGGAATTAGGACTGAGTTACGGCTCATTATGGCCTATTTTGGATTTAGATCTACATCAAATTCCATATAAAATCCAGCACACGCAAAAGCTGAAACCAGCTGACTATTCAAACCCTCGTAGATACATAAAATGGTTATGAATTGTTTCTGTACGTTATGAATTGTTCTGTACTATACGAAATAAACTAGGATAAATACAATAGGTCTTATTTGTCAATTTGTTTGTAAAAGAAAAAAGGCAATTAAAAAAAAACAGTGAGCGGAGCAGTATAGTCGGACAGGGCCGACCATACAATACCCTACACAACTACCACAGAACTCTATCTTTCTGCGAATTTTTTTTCCGAGCCTGTGTAATATTTCGTGATAGTTGCACCCTCTCTTCCGAATATTAACAATATTCAGTACAGCCATTCTAATTACTTGTCCATATTTCCCACACCGTCGATTGTGTTGTGATGTTCTGCTTATAAGTGCCAAACATCGAGTCGATCGAAAAAAAAACAAATTCAGTCCACTTCATCCCAAAATTATTATCTGATCATCACCGAAAATTATAGGCGTTGTCCTTGACCATAACTGGAACCTCATGGAACATTTCAAAGCGATCAGCGCTATATTTCCGCCCCCTAGTGTGGTAATGGGTTACTAAATAATATCTCGGTACGTAAATAAGTGAAACTCCCACATCTGAGCACATACGACCATATAATTGGTACCAATTTAAAGGTCAACCACTCCTCTTGGATATACTATCAACTTATCGGTTCTATGTCCTTCAGGGGCATATATATACGCCATACAATACAAATTTTGTAATTGTTCACACAAAAGTCAAGGTTCATTTGAGCCGCTAAATATTGACCAAACGTTATCAAAACAGCCATGCTTATTCTTTAGTCCGATCACGTTCTCCATGTACAATTTTGTGGTGTTCGGGTAAATCAATACCAATGCTTGTTAAGGTTTGTAACTTTCACATATATATTTGAAGATTTAAAAGAGAAGAAAAATAATTTACAAACAATTTTTTGTTATGTTATTGTTTAAAGTTTGAGAAGCCCTTTAGACGTCACTTGATGCTGACACAATAAATCGGCTATATCTTCAAGAGAATTGACCCCGAGAATGGGGGGTCCCCTTAAATACTGTGATTTCAACAGGGACATGCATTAATCAAAAAAGAATATATTTCCGATCATGAATATATGGACAATATTGCCGATTTTTTAATATAGCTGAAGCGGAGGTTCACCCCTTTATAACTCCGGAATTACTTAAGTATATCAAAAAAGTGAATAATTTTGGGTTAATTGATCTGTCGTTGCAAACTGTTCATGATATTGACCTCCAAACTTTATTTTGGTGGAAGATGTGTCTACTTTAATGTAAAAAAATGTGTAAAAACAGTTGAGGCGAACCAGTTTTTTATGTTCTCTATCGATTTGTGACTAAGCCACTTATTTCACGGACTTCGTGTCAAAATAAAACTAGAAGGCAAAAAAATGGGGACTACGACACTTACGTATCATTTTTCAAAATTTTAACTGCATCTACCTTAAAATGATGCTGACATTTTGAAGCTCGATTTTGAGTGTTTTTTTTTTCTGTTGATATTTATAGTTGACCTGGCAAATTGTTAATGTTTTTGATGATGTTTCGGCTAAAGGTCAATGAAAAACTTTTGTTTATGTTTTTATTTAGTTTTTTATTCTTCCGATATTTCGATTGTCATCGACAATCATCATCAGGGATCTGTTACAAAATAAACAATTGGTTACATATTGAAACAAGAAAATTATAAAACACACGAATCTTACAATGTAAGGAAAAGCGTCTACTTAAATTCAAAGTCACAGTCAAACTAAGTTTTCTTATGTTTATGCACTAAATTCCTATAGATATGTGCACAGTGGTCCGTGTCAGTTTTGTAGTTAATTCTTTTTTCCGTCGGTACATTTATGATATGTAACATTTCTAATGCTCTTCTGTAATTATTTTCTTGTGCTACAATGTCGATATCTTTGAAGTTTGGTTTGTGGCCTGTTTAGTGCATAAACATAAGAAAACTTAGTTTGACTGTGACTTTGAATTTAAGTAGACGCTTTTCCTTCACAAATTTAAAAAAACATTGTAAGATTCGTGTGTTTTATAATTTTCTTGTTTCAATATGTAACCAAGTGTTTTTTTTTTTTTAATTTTACTTCTAGCTTTAATACACAAACAGGTATTTCTAAAAATCGACAAAAAGATTATTGTAGTCGCGAATCTGCGTAATTTGATATGTATTTTGTGTATGTAGTATGTACAGCTTCAGAGTAATACTCATCCGATGGTGAAAACTTTGTGCGATCAAATTTCTAAAAAACCTATTTTTCGGGCCAATTTTTTAGATCTGTCAACTGAATGATATGGGTACCCGCGATCAATAAGGTTTTTTACGTTTCGGATGATATAAAATCTACTAGAACGGCGGGAATTGGCCTTCCAAAAACACGAAATTTGGCAAAAATGTTTTTGAAAATATTGCGGATTTATTTGCGTTTTCTGTGGATCATTTCCGCTTCAATAAATGAACTCATACGTATTTTGATCTTTTTCGAAAAGAGAACTTTAAAAACTTCAGCCGAAAGAGAGATGTACCCAATTTATCTCAAAAATAGTGTGAGCTGGCACATCCATGGTTCTTAATGGACCACATTGAAATCGGTATATATCGATGTATTTTTTTAGGGTGCACACCGAAATCGGATGCGCGTTAATGGCATATGGAGTTTTCGAAAATTATTCGCGTTTTACGATTTTTGGGTAGTTCAATGCAGCGTGTGGCACATCTTAGCCGTCAAATGAAATTTCGCAAAATATATATATGGATTGGAAGATAAACATTAGTACTTCCTGGAAACCGCATGTGCATCAAATGATTTTGAAGATTTCGCGGGTTAGACGCAATTTAAAATGTATATTTCATAATATTATTTTATTTTAAGATTTATTCCTATTTATAGAACCCCAAGATTTATCGGAAGGGTCTTGATATAATCCGCAAGGCGTATACTTATACACAAAAAGTGATTTTTATTATATATGTAAATTTTTCGGCGAAATTCGGGCAAAATAGCCGAATAACCCCAACATTTTTTTCTGAAATTTCGTTCAGTAAAAATAAAAAAAATAAATATGATGACATTATTTTTTCGAACCAGAAACAAATATTTTTCCTCAATATATTGTTTTGTTGTCGCTGTGATTTACAAACCGCTACACGGACTTGTGACTGTGATTTTGATATCATTTGATTCATCATGGTGTTTAGATTATGTAGATATTTTTAAATTAATTTTAAGGTGTGTGTATGTCATTAATATAATGAAAATATTGATGTAATCTGCTATATTTTTTTATTTTTCTCATATTTCGCGAAGATGTGCAACTTTATCGTGATTATTATAATATATTCACATTCTTATTTTACGGAAGAAGATATATATCAACGTTTTTGGACAATATAATAAACGGCGTAATTTTAAGATTTTTTTTCTTATGCCCAAAATTAAAACCTCTATAACATTTACGCGCAACAACCAAAAATTTGATCGCGAACAGTTTCGGAGTCAGAACATTTTTCTCTATATGTGTACCAAAAATCATTGATGTGCCACATAAACAAAAACGCTGATTTTTTGAAAATGGAATATTAAAAAATTGGCAATATTGCCCATATATAGGGGAGAGGGGGGCACCTTTGAACACTTTTTGCTTTCAAGCCTTATAAAATTTCTTATTTTATAATTTTTGGTTTCTTATAAATTTTAACTAATAGGTACATATGTAACCTTTAAAATGAATATACATATGACATACTATAAGCTTGATAAATATATTTTATTACTGTTTTAATGGACGAACTCAAAGTGTTCAAAACTGCCCCCCCAGGGGGGCAGCTTTGAACAGAGGTTGGCATTTTTGAACGACATGGTTTTTTACAGTGTTTATGTTCAAATATGTATGTATTTTATTCATACATATCATAAATGCATTAATTCATTAAAAAATATATAAAAAATGTTCAAAATTTACAAAATTTAGATCAAAAGTTATTAAAACAAAAAATGACTTAAAAACAAAAATTAATATGGTGAAAAATACAGTTAATTTCGTAATCTTATTAGCCCATTTGAAATTTTGAGAAATCGAAGCCAAAAGTTAAAAACTCATTTTTTTACTCGAGTTTAATGGGCATGTTCAAAGGTGCCCCACCCATGGCATTTGACGGAAATTTAAAATAACTTTTTTTGTAATAAATATATATGAAAGAAATTACATTAGTTATGTTTGAAATGATTGTTGGAATGCAAAAAATTTGTTTGACGAAAGAAAACTATCACAGAATTCTTCCTGCGCCCTTACAACCAAATGAATAAAAGTTTACAATGACACTGAGAAAACATGGTCACCCATGCTCAATTTTTCGACAACTGAAAAACCAAGCCAAAGTGGTTTACGCATATAGAGAACAAGATTGCCATATACAAAAATATGGTTGCGGGTCGGAAAAATATTAAACTAAGATTTTATGAGCGCTGTTCAAAGGTGCCCCACGTTCAAAGGTGCCCCCCTCTCCCCTACTTTATATGTTCCACATTAAATAGGAGTTGAAAATGGAATGCCATATTTAATATATACTCCACCGTATAATGAAGGGTATAAAAATCTACAGAATTGTATTAAAATTGTCAAATTTTAACATACACAAATTTTCGGTGACCTATATTAAACAATATATTATATGGCAAATATTTCCTCTACTTCTATATATATATATATATATATATCATTTCTACTGAACGTATACTAAAAATATATATTTTTTCTCTTCTCGGTGCACTTAAAACTTTGTATTTTTCCCATTTAAACTTTCAACATCCCCCTTAAATATTTAATGACAATTATAAAACACAACAAAGGTATAATTGTCGTCAACATTTCCCCTGCAATTGAAACTTTTTTCCACTGTACACTTGACTTTAAAATAACAAAGTACTTTTACTCTCATCTGCTCAACGAGTATGCTCATACTCATTCCGTACACAGCAGTTTTCTTTTTAAATCATAAATATTTTATGATATCAATTACAAAGCACTTAACTTTCACACCAGAAAAAAAACTGAATCTTTGTATTCTCAATTGGGGAAATGGCAGGACTCTTGGCCAAGTTTTATATATATTATACCCTATCTACTCCTGCAAGTTACCAAGTTAAACGTTAGTAGTGTCTACTGTGCTGATTGCCAAAAAAAGCAAAGGAGGCAACTTCCAGTGACCTCTTCTAACCTTATGGTCATAAAGCATTTGGTAGGAACACCGCCTACAGCAACAACGTTACTCTGTCCCGTTAAACGTTTTCCCTCCTGGTTGGGGATCTTCTTTCTGCCACAACCACAATCACAACCATTATACTTTCATTCACTTCATTGTCTCAGAATTTATGGCTTTAGTTTAGCATCTCTTGGCTCTGTGGACATTTATTATTGTTTTGATATAGTGCTCACACAACGATTTGATTGTGTTCCTGCTATCGTCAGTGATATTGATTTGTATTGAAGTTGGTATTGGTATTTCATATCACATCGCGTGCCAATATTCAACACATTGTTATATACTTACATATATATCAGGGTTGCCTGTCCCCAATTCCGGACAATGTATTTTTAATGTCTGTCTGACATTTATTTAAGTTGTTGCTATGTTGTTAATGGAGTAAAATGTTTGAGTATTAAGGATTTAATTTTCATTTCATCTTTTTTTTTTGTTCAGTTCGTTTGATAAATGTCATAATTGAAATCCCATCAGTCTTATCATTACGGGATTATTATATGTTTTTAGTGGGTTATGGTAGGGAAAACGATTTTTAGTTCTCAGACGAAACTTATTTAATGATTTTTACACAAAGGTCATATATAAAAGCCATAAAACATTAACAAAATGAATTGTAGGATGGTGTAAAGTCCCGATAATTGCCTTATCACATTTCAACAAATTTCGACGGTTTTTGAAAAATAAAATATTTGTATATTGATTTTTAATTTCAAATGGATTGCAAGCATTATTAGGTTAGTAACGGTACCCCCAATTCGGTAAGCTTTCTAAATTATGCTTCAATGCCATCAAAATCGTTAGTTTGGTACACTATTTAGAAGAAATCGGAGCAAACTATATATTGGAGCTAAATCTAAATATAAACCGATTTTCAATAGGAATTATTAGCCAACATAAGTGATCTGTATCGAAATTTACCTCATGCGTATAATAAATTTTACATCAATATACGGAGGGACATGCATAAATCGACACAAATAGTGATTCTATGCTTAACGGTAACCCCAAATATTAGGAATTTTGGACACACTTTCAAAAAGAATTGGCTGTAATTTGGTATTTTGGGTATAGTACATCTCCGTACCAAAACTTATTAATATTGACCCAAGTTTCTGGAATTTTGGGGGGATTTTAGACCGGGTTTCCAACGGAATTGGCTGTGTGTATTTTGGGTTCTCATTGAAAAACATATCTCCGTACCAAAAATTATTAATATTGACCATATTTTCAGGGCAGCTCTCATATAACGGCACAGGTTTTCCAACAGAATTGGCTGGAATTTTTATTTCTCATTGTGTAGCACATCTCCGCATTAAAACTTATTAATATTCACCCAAGTCGGTATTTTGAGAATTTTGGGGAAAGAGACCTTGGCGAGTATATGAAAATCGCAGAAGGAAAAAATCGTAATAAGTGGCGACCCTATTGCATACTTTTATATCTTCATTTGTAGCTATTGTATGTAGTTTCTGTTTGGATAACATGTTATCTTTAAAATTGTAAATTTCTTAATTTATTGAACAGGATTCCAATTATTGCATGATGCAATTTTTCATCATCGCAATATTCTACAAAAATGTTGCCCATAAGACAAGAAATCGATATTCTAACGTTTTTCGGTCAATTCTCAATTTTACCTGCTCTTGTCTCTAAAAACCTATCAATGCAGTATATATTCTTTATTATGTGGAATTGCATTTTCGTCAGAATTATTTTATAAAACCATATATAATAAAACAAATAATAGTTCAGTTAAAAAAATAACATTCTAATGATATATATATATATATATATATATATACAAGGTATTGGAAACGGTATTTTATTTGAATACCCGGTTTAAAAAAATTAGAAAAACGGGTTTTTTGACTTATTTCATCACTTTATATCTCCGAACTTTGACCTATAGCATTTTTTTCATTTTTCCTATAGAAATTTTTGTTAACATGATGGTATTCAAAATGCAAAATGACAGCGAATTCGGTTGTAAAATGCCCTCAAAAACTTCAAAATAGCGAAAATTGGGTTACAGTAGAAGAACTTGTTAAAAATCCCCAAGATCCGGATATCTGGGGGGTACCGATACGCAAAAATTTTTTAAACAAAATTTCGGTTTCAAAAACGTGCACAAAATACCGAATACCAATATTGATAATTTTTAGTGAGATGATTTGGTACCCAACAACAAAGTACCAAATTAATTTTCGGTGAAAAATGCACCCAAACCCCAAAAAATATCGCAAATTGGAGGATAATATTGTTATGCTGTAAATCGACTTCAAACAAATATAAATAGGTCATCCGTTGGGTTATGTCTGTACTTCTAGAAAACGAAACTACGTAATTCTATGCTCAATTTTGTAAGTTGTGCAAAATTTTATGTCAATCTGACTAACATGGGGAGTTTGATGCCCAATTTACTTGAAATCGGGCGAAAATATATATGGAAGCTCTATCCAAACATTAAGCGATTTCAAACAAAAAACTTGTCACAGATTAGGTTATACTAATTTCAAAACGGAGCTATATCTAAATCTGGACCAATTTTCACGAAACAAGGCTGACATCACTCTAGTCTCAATTCAGTACGTTATGCCAAATTTCGTGCAAATCGAAGGATATATAGGGACTTTGGTGCACCATTTACATGAAATCGCACGAAAATATATATGGGAGGTATATCTAAATCTTGACCGATCTTCACGAAACTTGGCAGACATCATTCTAGGCTCAATTCAGTACGTTATGTCAAATTTCGTGCAAATCGAAAGATATATAGGGACTTTGGGGCACCATTTACATGAAATCGGACGAAACTATATATGAAGCTATATCTTAACCGATTTTCTCGAAACTTGGCAGACATCACTCTAGGCTCAATTCAGAACATTATGCCAAATTTCGTGCAAATCGAAAGATATAAAGGGACTTTGGGGCACCATTTACATGAAATCGGACGAAACTATATATGGGAGCTATATCTAAATCTGGACCGATTTTCACGAAACTTGGCAGACACAATTCTAGGCTCAATTCAGTGCCAAATTTCGTGCAAATCGAATGATATATGGGACTTTGGTGCACCATTTACATGAAATCGGACGAATTTATATATGGGAGCTATATCTAAATCTGGACCGATTTTCACGAAACTTGGCAGACATAATTCTAGGCTCAATTCAGTACGTTATGCCGAATTTCGTGCAAATCGAAAGATATATAGGGACTTTGGTGCACCATTTACATGAAATCGGACGAAACTATATAGGGGAGCTATATCTAAATCTGGACCGATTTTCACAAAACTTGGCAGACATCATTCTAGACTTAGATGATTAGGCTGTACCAAATTTCGTGCAAATCGAAATATATATAGGGACCGTTTACATTAAATCGGTTAAATATATATATATGGGAGCTATATTTAAATCTGCACCAATTTGTCCCAATTTCAATAGGGTTCGTCCTTGGGCCGAATAAGTGACCTATGCCAAATTTCATCCAATTCGGATCATAAATGCGACCTGTACTTTGTTTACAATTTAACATCTACAGACGGACGGACATGCATAAATCCACTCAGAAAGTGATTCTATGCATATTCTCAAAAGGAACCATGTGTCTATCTCGTTTCCTTTTGCCTGTTACAAACATATGCACAAAGACATAATACCCTGTACCACATTGTGGTGAAGGGTATATAGACAACTCGATGCTAAATGTCAGCACCATATCTTCATTTCCTCGAACAACCAAAGGACAGGGCTAGAATTTTAGAAATTTGCACTGATTAAGCATATAGCTACTTTATAGGTCGGAAGTGAAATACAAACTTAAAATATTCTCCATATTATGGTGGAGGGTATGAACATAGTATATACGAAAAAGGGAGCAAAATTAAGATATCATATTTTTTTAGGGAACGATATAGACGACATAAATATGTTACAAAATCCTTACACTAGCTACATCCCCTAGAAATACAGTATAATACATCAGGTGTACTAAAAACTTTTCACATTTATAGAAATGTTATTATATTTAATATCACATAAAAACACCATTCAATGTCATCTAAGTCATCAATCACTTCTTAAAAGAAAATATCTTTACGAAAGCTCTAATCCACTGGAGTCATTATAGTTTGACAATGTTAAATAACAAATTACCTCAAAGTCAAAATACTTAAATCTCAATTACTCATAAAAATTCAACACATCCTCATCCCAACTCCTCACAAGTATGAAATGAAAGGCATTGCTTACATAGTACACATATGTATCGAAAAATAAAACAAAACATTGACAAAGATCTCAGGAAATCTTTCCCTGTTAAAACAAAACTTGACAGTGACCTGTCAACATCATCCCAACATATCACAGCCACCATAGTATTCAGCAGCGTTGGCTGTCTATGGTATGGGTGAGATAATGGTTACTGAAACGTTTGACTAATGAAAATGTTGGCAATATTAAAACGAGCCATAGCCCGAGAAGAACAGGAAGAGCTCTACTACATATATGCAGACTATGAAAGTGAATGAAGTGCCTTGTGCCTCATCCATGAAGTTGTTAACAGGAATATTTGTATTTTTGTAGTCTCTAGACTGGATTCGGGGTTTTTTCGTTGCCAAGAAATGGTGGTTGTTATTCCGGCTGTTGTAAATAGCTACCTCAGTGCTAGTTGTCAGTTGGTGGCATTTGAAGCTAATGGAAATACTGCCGGTGCATAAGACCGTACATATTTGGCCTCCAAATAGATGTTGACGTTTCTTGTGATATACATTTGACATACCACTGTGATTTGGATGAAATCAGAAATAATATAATGCGAAACATTATTGAAAGGATCGAAGTCAGAATGGAATAACTACTTTCGAGTACACACTTCTTGAGTCAAGGTCCACGAATTGGTTTATAGATCACATTTTTAATTTGTACAATATCTTGTCAACTGTCCTTGAAATATGCTACATCCTTCTCCTCGACAAGATTCTGTACACGTGCAGCCAAAGTCATAAGGAAGAAACGTTTGTAAAGCTTGGTTTATAAATCGGTATAAATTTATTACAATAGGTTACAATACAAATCTGAGGAGCTTCTTATGTATATAACCTCTCCTTACGGATTTAGTCCAGAAGAAAATGTTGTTCGAAACCACTGTTCTTTGGCCAGCATCACTGTCACTTACTTGATGTGCAGCAAAATGATGAATTATATTTGACAACTCGACTTACACATGCTACACTGCGGCCTTTGTGGCTGTGGGTATTTGTTTTAATGGCTGTTGATGTTGTTTTTGTTTATACTGCTGTCATTGATACGTATGTATGCATAGTAATACTTATGTTGCTTTAGTATGTCCTTGCCCTTTGATAACATCCCCTCATACATCAATGAACAAAAATAAGGATGTATATTAGGGTTATGATTATTTTACAGCCTCGTATCTTTGTATCATTTTTTTGATGAGGTTCTACGTATGATTAAAGTTTCCTTACGAAAAAATGCAATCGATTAAAAACAAAATATAATTTTAATGTGGATTTGGCTTTGTCGTTTTTAATTATTATATGGAACTAGCGGGCCCGGCAAACGTTGTCTTGCACAGCAATATTCGTGATGTATAATTCACATAACGATAACTCAATATAAATTGACCTTTTTACCCTCCACGATTTGAGATAGTGCTCTGAAACTTGCGCATACATTGCTACTACTCCTAGGATATTTGGTATTGAAGATGTTAAATATTACTTCACTATTTAGGGTAGCTCCAATATAACGGTACCTCGCAATATGAGACATTTTGACGGTTTTTTCAACAGAATTGTTTGTAATTGAGCAGAAAGTGTCCGTACCAAATATTATTAATATTTGCAGATATACCGTAGCAATAAACATTCCATATTTTGAATATCTTTGGCACGGTTTTCAACAGAATTTCCTTTAAATAATATAGGTGATACTTATTTCTCTACTTAAAATTATCAATATTAGCCTAAGTATCTGGGTAATTCCTTAATATTAGGGGTTTGGCAGTAATTTTATATTTTGGATGATAATTGTTCAGAAAATGTTCCTAAAAAATTGCGCATGCTTCCAAAAAGCCTCCATATAATTGCACTCCACATTTTTGGGGAATTTGGGCACGGTTTTCAACCTAATCAGCGGTAAATGGTTGTTTTATTTGGTACCATGATTCCAACTTAAAATTGTCAATATTGGTCCACTCTCCTGTATTTTGGGGGGTTTGGTCACCTGTTTCAACCAAATTGTCAAAATTTTATATTTAGATGACCTGTGAGTACAAAATCTCTTTACAAAGAATTATCAATATTGGTCCAAGTTTCCAGTTAGCACCTATTTAATGGTAACCCCATAATTTCTCATGTGGTGTCAAATATTCCTACCAAAAATTAATATATCTCCATTCCGATTGTAGTAGCTAAAATATGTCATTCCGGGATATTGGGGGCGAGGCACATTTTTGCGAAAAATTATCTATTTAGGTCCAAGCTTTGATATAGCAATACATAGAATTTCTCGGCCCGTTCAATTTTCGGAATGTTGAAGTTCTTACCCCCGTTTTCCAGGCTGAGTGTTATCGGCAGTTTACATGTTCAATACGAATAGGTTACATCGGACGGAGGTTTTAGTATAACCTTCAAATTATACATTATGCTATTTTTCTAATATTGCTGGTTTTTTATTAGTTGTTCTCTTTAGAGCTGAGCTTAATGATAGATTTTTGAAAAGATAATATCTCGTATATTAATTTTCTCTGTGATATACATATAACAGGCATATAACCACCTGATTTTATATTTCCAGTGGCTTATCAACATTTCAGGTACTTTAAGGAACAACATGTTCCTATTATTACTATTTACAAACAAACTAATCTAGGGCATGGATTTTAGGATCCGAAAACCCTGAATGACCACGAACTCGATTCAGAATGTCTTCTGATTTTCCATCCTTACATTAGTCCCAAATGTACGTGCATTCTATGTAAAACGTGTACATACCATGATCGTGTGTACATTCAATGATGTACTTCTCAATTACTGTTTGTATTGTCCCAAAAAGTTTTTCAATACAATGTCAATCCAATTAAAAAAATTAAATATTTTAAATTTTCAATAATTGACAAATGTAGGCTTAAATGAATGATACGCTACCAATTTTCGCCCAAAATACCTCAAAATAACAACTACGACGTGGTGCTATCAAAATAGCTCGATACTAAATTCGTGGAAATGCAAATAGGCTGCATAATATTTTTTGCAAAATTTTCGCGGTTTTCGATTTTTTCTCACCTTTTAAACCTTCCCTGAACCTCCACGAACATTTCAAGACAAAGATAAGGAAAATCCGATCAGCCGTTCTCGAGTTTTAGCGAGACTAACGAACAGCAATTCATTTTTATATATAAAAGAAAGAAAAAGAAGAAGAAAGAAAGAAGAAGAAGATATACATACATATGTATGTACATATGTATGTAGATAGTTTTTTCAAGGTAATGACAATCAAATTAATTGTAGAAAATTAACATATTTTGAGAAATTTCCATAATTGACAATTACTAAAAGATATACGCTGCCCATTTTCGCACATAATATGTCCAAATAGAACTACGAAGATGTGGAACCATAAATGTTCGATATAAAATTTGTGGAAATGCTAATATCTTTCAAAATACATTTTGCAACATTTTCGCGGATTTTTCTCAAAATGTTATTTCATTAAAACCTTTTTACTTCAATTACAGACTACTAACAGAAAAATTAAGTCAATTCGGTCCATCCGTTTCTTAAAAAAAAAATTTTTGCAAGATTTCCGCGGATTTTTCTCAAAACTTTCTTTCATAAAAACCTTCCCACTGTAATTACCGACAACTGAAAGAAATTTTGAGTCAAATCGGTCCAGCCGTTCTCAATTTATGCGTTAGTATACACTTTTCTTGCTCAATTTTTATATATGTATATATAATATATAGATTAAAATTATTCTAGTCATTAATGGGCAAAATTTCATTCATTTACTATGAGAAATATTTTTTGAGAAAAAAGTCAGAAAGTCATAACCCTAATGCATACACTATGCTGGTTTGCATATATTCGTATATCATCCCCACATCATTGTTATGTTTTTGATTACTTTGGTATAAGTGTATCATTCCAAAAACACTATCTTCTCCTCTGAACAACATTGACGTCTGGCTAAGTTTTTATTAAAAGAAGCCACGTGACATTCGACGATATTTATCTTTTGGAAGAATCATTAAGATGGAGTCCACAACTATGCATTTGTTGGTAGTATGAAAAGAATACTGTGTCCTACAGGAATAAATATATGTGCCATAGAATGCAAATATTATCATTTTTCACACAAAAGTCCAAATGGAGCCAGACTTTACAATACATATTCGTATTGATCGATCTTCATCTAAAAAGTCATTCTAATTCTATGGTCAGATGCCTTTCTCTGTGTAAAATTTTGGGTCGTAATTGTGGCCTATAGAAAAACAAATAAAAATAAAATTTTTGATCCATATTATCCTCCAAAAACAATAGGGATCTTCTTTGGTCAGATTACAACCTACATGCAAAATTTCGTGACGATTGGTCCATAACAGTTGCCTGTACATCGCAGCATGTTCGTGGAAAGACGAACGGACGGAAACACATGTCTAGATCGACTCAGCTAAATGAGATATGACGATCGGTGTACTTAAAGATGGATATAGGACCAATTTACGAACTCTTGGGGCTGCACAAAGCTATAATACCCTGACAACATGGTTGTGTAGGTTACAATTATATTTCTGTAAATATCTACAATCACAATTATTTTAAAATTGCGACGAAATTTAGTTTTTTCCAGGACAAGCTCTATTGAAATTGATCAGAACAGTATCAGCTTTCACTACAGAAATTTGTATGATGGACTAGAAAAGATGGAATAACATGAAGCCAGAGATAAAATTTTCAATACGCCAAGAGGGAAGAGATCCCAAAATATTAAACCCTGTTTATAATACAGAATAACGTGATGTGCCGGTCTATAGGGGCCAATATTGATTTATTTTAGTAAAGCAATTTTGAAGCCAGTTTGGTTGAAAAAAAGTTTTTCATTTCAACAAAATAATTGGGTACCTTTATATGGTAGCTACCCTGAAACATGGATCAATTTTTCTAACTTTTGGTAAACCGTGTCCACAGAATCTTAAAATTTGGAAGATTTTCTTGTATGGGGCTACTAAAAAAGTGGATCAACATTTTTAGTTGAACGAATTTCTACGCAGCGAGGACATAAAATACCAATAGATATATGGGACTAATCAGAACATGAGCCATTATTCATAATTTTGAGTAGGGAGATTTTCTACCCAATGAGAATTCTTAATATTAACCATTTTTCTGCCCAAACTCCACAAAAGGTTTCGTTATATGGGTGCTGCTATAAAAATATGAACAATCCTGTTATTTTTTTAATATGAAGATTTTCTACCTCATATACCAAATTAAAGCGGATTCGGTTGAAAAACGTTGACACTAACCCAGAATTACAGCAACATTGGTGGAGATATTCGGTTGACAATTTCAAAATAAATCACCAAATCATTAACCTATTTTGTCTAGTTTGGTAAAAAAGAGTTTCTTACCCACTGAGTTTATATTAGGTATTTTTTGTACACCTTTGATACATGCCAACTACATTGATAAACAGTTTCACTGTATAATAAGTTTTACATTCCCCGAGGCCAAATCATTCTTCACGTCTTTCTACTATAATCTGTTAATAAGTCCTCAAAAACTGCTATTCCTAAATATATATAAGTATTTCCAAAATCTAACTCTTTAAACTCCGTAGAACATTTTTTGTAAAAAATCCCAATTTAGATATTTTAAAACACCTCCCCCTGAAACTTACCCAGACTATTAGTGAACAATAATTGTGATAGGTCAAGATATTTTCAAAACAACAACAATACTTTGAATATAATTGAATTAAAATTCACTTTCACTCCGCATCAGACAAAGAACATACTCCAAACAAAGAAGCACTTCGACTGAATGAGCCATTGAAGGGCACCCACTCTTAACCACCTTCAAACCAAACCAACCCTCCCCAAAAAAGCTTTCAATAACTTAAAATGTCCCCAGAGAGATTAAGTAAGGCGTTAGAGCGTGCAAAGAAGAAACCCCTTACCATACCGCCAACACCCCTCCCTGTTGTATAACTAACATTGGGTACTCTCTGTCGGCAAAATATCATTAAAGATTTGAATCTAAAGCCACGAAATACTTGGCCAAACAAAGTGCAGTGGTTTCCCTTTTTAAACTGAAACCAAATAAAGCAGCAACAGCAGCAGTCAGTGAACCCCCGTCGAAATAAAATCACATCTCAACAAGCGGCTAGACGACGAGGACACAAATAACTCGCACTCATCTCATGGCCATAGACTCACGTTGGACATCGGGTAACGACAGTGGAGTTGGCAGCCGCAGCGAAAGGCAACAATGAAGCAACAACTTCTGATGATGTGGGAAAAAAGAGGCGTTGAGCAGAACGCATTAGATTTATGCCGGGCAACGTGAGCTGCATATGTTTATGAGTCCGAGCTAACTGAACGCTTAGTGCGAACTATACCACAACAAAAGAGGCAAAAACTTCCGGACCACTTAAGTAGCGTTAGCCGGTTGGAACGCAACAAAAACGACCCCTGTTGAAACCAAACGAGAACACTGAAGCGGTAGGGCAAACATGAAAATAAGGGCGTTCCAAACAGCATACAAATGTTGATGTATAAATTAGAAGATGTGGTGGCCCGGGATGGATGTGAATGTGCTTTTAAGTATTTTTTAGTTTCATTGCTTAACCGAAAATAAAACGTATACAGTCATGCGACACAATGAGAAAACCTCGATTCAGCCACTATAAAACGCATGGAGAATAAAATTGGCGGTTTTTACTACAAAAAAAAAAAAAAAAAAATATTGTGTAGAAGTAAACGGAAAAAGGGGTTGATTGGATATGGCCACAAGCAGACCCATTGAATGGGAATTAAATAGATGTTGAATATAACGGTTCTTTCCAAGGAGGCGAAACTATATTTATGTGGGGCAGTATTAGAAATTTTGGTTCGCTATTTAAGCAATGTTTATGTACCAAATCAGACACGTTTTTGCTTCGTATTAGATTTATAATATTACGAAGTGTTGACCTTTTTGGGAAAGGTAGCAGAGAAAGTTTGGAATCCATCAAAATTTGATAAAAATTATTACAGTGTTTGGACTTACTCAAATCGGATCATATCATAGTTTTTATAACCTACACAACTATGTTGCCAGGGTTTTATAGCTTTGTGCAGCCGCAAGAGTTTGTAACGCCGCGAAATATTGGTCCTAGACCCACCTTTAAGTATACCGATCGTCATATCTCGACTAGCTAAGTCGATCTAGACATGTGTGTCCGTCTGTCCATTATAATTTGTAAACACGATACAGACCACAGTTATGGACCAATCTTCACGAAATTTTGCATGAATGAAGATTTTCTGGTCGCTTGTCTGATTTTCTGGTCGCTCCAGAGGCCGCAATTATGGCCCAAACGTATCGAATTTTAACATGGAGAAGGGGATTGGGCCAAAGAATAACCACATCTGTTTCGATAAAGATCGGTTAATATTTAGCGTGTCAAATGGACCCTGAGTTTTGATCACACCAGTTTTGATCCCAACTTCGCAGAATGATTTCTATTGTTGGGATCAAAACTTTGTGTGAAAAATTACAAAATGTGTATTATATAGCGTATATATTTACCCCTGAATGACATAGACCCAAGAAGTTGAAAATATATCCAAGATGAGAGGTAGGCCTTCAAATTGATACCAATTATATTGTCGTATGTACTCGGATGTGGGAGTTACATTTAAATATTTACAAGTGCTTACGTATTCAAATATTATTTAGTAACCCATTATCACTCTAGAGGGCGAAAATATAGCGCTGATCGCTTTGAAATTTTCTATGAGGATCCAGGCATGGTCAAGGACTACGCCTGTAATTTTCGGTGATGATCAGGTAATAACATTGGGACAAAGTGGACCGAAAACTTAATTTTTTGGGGTTTTTTGAGTCGAACACAACCCACGGTGAAGGTCAAGAGAGTGCAAATATTGCCCAAGATCAGAATATAGAACCACACAAAGTTAGATTTTCGTGGAAGTTGTGTAGGGTATCATATGGTCGGCCCCGTCCGACTATACTGCTCCGCTCACAGGTTATAAATGTTGCCCCTTTTTGACAGAGACACCAGAATTCATTTACAGTCATGATCAACGTGATCTAGGTCTATACATTTTATATAAATCATTCTGCGAAGTTGGGATCAAAAATGGTAGTTGTTTTATGACGATGTAGTGTGGCAGGCTCCACGAGGACAGGTTTCATCTTCGGATCTGGAGTGCAGCGTAACCGCTGACATTTTTCGAAAAGTATCACAGAAAGTATCATTTTTTAAAAAAGTGGCACATTATTTTGCTACATATTAACATGGAATCTGATTAAATTATATGTGGACGGTACTTACAGATTTTATGATCGGACAAAGGCTACGTCTTTTGTTCAAATATTTCAATATTTGAGACGATTTTAATAAAATCCACATTATTCTCATCTCATGGCTGTATCCCATGAAAAGTTTGGCCTCAATTGGAAAAAAGTCGGTTCTTAGGTGTACCATCTTGTATACGGAAGCTATACATATATCTTTACCGATTCTCAACAATTTGGATAGGCTAAACGAATGAGACGTACTAAATTGCATCCTATTCGGATAATTAATGTTACCTTCATTTGGGTTACAAAAATACTTTCCGTATGTCATCAAATGCACAATAACATTTCCCTGTACCACAGGATGTACAAATTCTAGTAGACAATTTCAATACAACCAATTGAAAAACGGTCCCCATGAATATTTCCTTAATAAATATCATATGTTTTGGGCATTTCAAAGCAATGTGTCAAAATGTAGGAAGAAGTTGCACACAATTTCAAAAAGTGACACATTTGGTATCAATATAAAAAAGTGGCACAAGAGTGTCAAGGCCGAAAAAAAGTATCAAAATTGATACTTTAGTGGCACAACGGTCACGCGGCTGGAGTGGGCTTTTAAAAATTCAAATTCTGCTATTGTTTTATTTTTATTATCAGAAAGGATGAAAAATATTCTCCGTTATGAGACTTGATTTAATTTTGAGAGGGATATTTCGGTTCGTGAGGCGTACGGATGAAATAACATTTCTAAATCGAACCCATATTGCCTAAAATGTTTTCACATCAAAGGCAAATTCAATTTTTGCCAAATACTGAATTTGTCTTTCAGGCAATATGGGAGACAAACGATACATTTTTCCATCCTATTTCTAAAAATTGTGTATTTCCATAAATATGTCCTTATTTATGATCCCTCAACTAATATTCCACAAACTTCTACAGCTACCCCCCGCATGAAAACAACTGAACTGAATATTTTTCCATCACTTCAACTGTTGGAAACGTGCCGGTCACATCCTCATATTCACCACTTTGTCACCACCCACATACCATTTGATATGGCATTGAAGTGACATTCCGTGGCTGGCCTTGACAATCGTTGAAGTGGCTGGCATTTGTGGCAGTAGCAAACAAACAAAAAAGGCGTATGAAGTGTTGCATAAAATTTACACTAACGTAATAAAGAGCTCGATGACAATTGGTGTTGTCGTCATCGACGTGAATTGAAAATATTTTCTAAACATTAATACAAGTGAACAATGTGCACATGAACAAACACACATACGCACACTTTTGTGAAAAGGGGTTGTATGTGATTTCTATGTTGTTTTTGTGTTGTCCCCTTCAACATAACATTTCATTTTACCACTTCATCATCATAAAATTTATTTTAGTCACATCATTGAATGCACAGTGGTTTGAAGGGTATCGAACATGTTTTTACAACTTTCTTGAGTGATTGAATATGGAAATCGTCGTAAGGGGATATATTTTGTTATATATATTTGGAAAATGCGGCCAAAACCATCAAAGTACCGAAAATGGGACAAAATGCATGTTAAAACATGGATCGAACTATGTCAAAATATGGACCTACCTTAAAGCTTTCTGCAATTGTTTCTTTTTTCAAGAATTCTATATTAAGTCACTTCGTTGGGAAAATTCGTTAAACTTTCAAAATAGCGACCAGAAAAACAGACAAAAATGGGGGTCTTCTATGGCCAGAGCCCATCATATGGTCTATAATTTGGTCGTGTTTACAAATTACAATGGACAGATGAGTCGATCTAGGCATGTGTGTCCGTCCTAGATCGACTAAGCTAGTTGAGATATGACGATCGGTATGATTAAAGGTGGGTCTAGGACCAATGTTTACCCTGACAACATAGTTGTGTAGGGCATACATATTCTGCAAAGACGTTTTTACCCTTCGAGAGCCCATAATGCCACATTCGAGACACTTCGGTTGGTAAATATGTTTAAAACTTAAAAAATGCGGAAAATGGGCCGGGACGTCTATATGGGAACAATACCAAAACATGCACTTATTTTAAAAACATTCTGCACAATATTTTATTCACCAGAAAAAATGTTGTTTAAACCTTTAAAATTTTTAAATTGGGTGGGACATGTACATAGCGTGTATGTAAAAACATGCACCTATAGAAAATTTTCTATAAAAATGTTTTCATTACAAGAGTCAGGAATGTCAAATTATAGTAACATTGATAGGAAATACGGCCACGATGTGCCAAATATCGAGTGGGATCTTTATGTCGAGGCTATACCAAAATGTGATGCAAAATTTTCTGCAGAGATATTTCTCTTAGAACCCGGAATATCAGTTTGGTTGAAAATGCGACTAAAACTCTTAAAATACTGGAAATTAACTGGGACATTTAGGATGATTTCATAGCCAATGTGGATCAAAAATTTCAAATTAGAACTTATTCGGTTGAAAAATGTGCCCAAATATTTGGGATATAGTTATATGGAGGCTAATCCGATACATGGGCCAATATTGATCATCATTTGTAGGGATTTTTTCAATAATATTTCCGAGTTCCAAAGTTCCGAAATTTGTGAGATACCGTTCTACCCTAAAATTTTACAGTTTAGTTAGAAAATTGTATACCCAAGTTCCCAAAATAAAAACCCAATTCCCTTATAACCCACTGTGCACTGTAAAATGCAAAGAAAGGGAATATAGCAAAAAAGATGAAGGAGATTTACAGTTCTATGAATTCATATCATATTACACTTCAGATATTTTTCTATTTGTTTGTTTGTTGGTGCAAATACGAGTAACGAAAAATAGAATTAACCCTCAATTGAGGTTGAAATTAATTAAGCGTATAATGCCATCACACACACACACAACCCAGTCAGTTAGTCAATCTAGTCAGGCATCAACAATAAGAATCAGGGGTGGATCTGTAAAGAAGAGGTATCATTCACAACCCTATCTGGTCAGCCCTTAAAAAGACACATCATCAAATTGTCCACAATTAATTAGTTTGTTGCACGTTGTTGGGTATCAATGGGGAAACCCAATGTTCATTTGAGGAAGAGGGTGGTCGATGTCATTTTTCCATTTATCAATTATGACCAAATTTATGAATTTGTCACATGGCTGACAAATGGCTATCAAAAGTTATATGTGAGTAAAAACTGAATACTTTATTTTGAGAATTATGTGTAAATGCGTTTTCAAATGGACGAGTACGGTAAAAGTTTACGCATTTGTGTAGTCTCCGAAAAAAATATTTTAAACCCGTAAGGAAAGTAGTAAAGTCGGACTGGGTCAACTATATGATGCCCTTCACCACATTGGGTGTATATATATATATATATATATGTATATATAATTTCATTTGGGTAAGTTTAGAGTCGTTTGCGCACAGTGGGACATATTTGTGAAAATCGATTTAAAGCAAACTTGACACACGCTATTCGGTATGCTGCACTGTTTAAAATTTAATCTCAATCAGACACCCATTGATATATGGAAGCTACGATATATCTATATCAGAACCGATTTCAAGCAAACCTGCCAGATATTAATTTATATTAACTTCAGTACGTTGTGTCAATCGTGTCAATCCATAGCTATGGATTTTTAGTGCACACATCATTCTATACTTAATTCCATACGCTATGCCAAATTTCGTGCAAATCGAATGATTTTCAGGGACTTGGGTCCACCATTTACATAAAATCGGACGAAACTATATATGGGAGCTATATCTAAATCTGAATCGATTTTCACGAACCTTACCACACATCATTCTAGACTTAATTTAGTACGCTATGCCAAAATTCGTCCAAATCAAATGATTTTCAGGGACTTTGGTGCACCATTTACCTAAAATCGACCGAAACAATATATGGCAGCAATATATAAATCTGAACCGATTTTCACAAAACTTAGCACACGTCATATCAGTGATTATATTCCCCCATAGGGACTTTAATGACATCAAAGTTGAATTTCCTAGTAGGGAATCCTGGACTAGTGGCTCCCTACCTCTGCCAGGTCTGTCAATCTTCATAAATGTCTCCACAAAAAATTATAAATATAGGTTCATATTTTGGGATAGCCCCCCTATAAGGGTACCCCCAATTTTGCGGTATTTTGGGGGGTTTGATCACATTTTTTGACCGAATTCGTTGAAATTTGGTACTTTGAGTTCTTATTGAGTAGCAAATCTCTATACTAAAAATTATAAATATACATTTTTTCGGGTAGCCCCCATATAAGGGTACCCCCAATTTTCGGTATTTTAGGGTTCTTGAGCGCGGTTTTCAATATAAATTTTGTTT
>NW_026877772.1:0-22397 GCF_032173495.1 Musca vetustissima | reverse complement strand
CGATTTTAGCTAAATAGTGCACAAAAGTCCCTTTATATCATTCGATTTGCACAAAATTTTGCATAGCGTACTAAATAAAGTCTAGAATGATGTGTGGTAAGTTTCGTAAAAATGAGTTCAAATTTAGATATAGCTGCCATATATATTTTCGTCCGATTTTTGTAAATGGTGCACCAAATTCCTTATATATCCTTCGATTTGCACAAAATTTTGCATATCGTACTAAATGAAGTCTAGAGTGATGTGTGGTAAGTTTCGGAAAAATGATTACAGATTTAGATATAGCTGTCATATATATTTTCGACCGATTTTAGGTAAATGGATAGCCTCTCGAAAAATATTCTTTAAAAAATCCACGCCTTGTGATAGCCTCTCGAAAAATATTCTTTAAAAAATCCACGCCTTGTGATAGCCTCTCGAAAAATATTCTTTAAAAAATCCACGCCTTGTGATAGCCTCTCGAAAAATATTCTTTAAAAAATCCACGCCTTATGGGTAGCCTCTCGAAAAATATTCTTTAAAAAATCCACGCCTTGTGATAGCCTCTCGAAAAATATTGTTTAAAAAATCCACGCCTTGTGATAGCCTTTCGAAAAATATTCTTTAAAAAATTCACGCCTTATGGGTAGCCTCTCGAAAATATTCTTTAAAAAATCCACGCCTTATGGGTAGCCTCTCGAAAAATATTCTTTAAAAAATCCACGCCTTATGGGTAGCCTCTCGAAAAATATTCTTTAAAAAATCCACGCCTTATGGGTAGCCTCTCGAAAAATATTCTTTAAAAAAATCCACGCCTTAGGTTGGCCTCTCGAAAAATATTCTTTAAAAAATCCACGCCTTATGGGTAGCCTCTCGAAAAATATTCTTTAAAAAATCCACGCCTTGTGATAGCCTCTCGAAAAATATTCTTTAAAAAATCCACGCCTTGTGATAGCCTCTCGAAAAATATTCTTTAAAAAATCCACGCCTTGTGATAGCCTCTCGAAAAATATTCTTTAAAAAATCCACGCCTTGTGATAGCCTCTCGAAAATATTCTTTAAAAAATCCACGCCTTGTGATAGCCTCTCGAAAATATTCTTTAAAAAATCCACGCCTTATGGGTAGCCTCTCGAAAATATTCTTTAAAAAATCCACGCCTTATGGGTAGCCTCTCGAAAAATATTCTTTAAAAAATCCACGCCTTATGGGTAGCCTCTCGAAAAATATTCTTTAAAAAATCCACGCCTTATGGGTAGCCTCTCGAAAATATTCTTTAAAAAATCCACGCCTTATGGGTAGCCTCTCGAAAAATATTCTTTAAAAAATCCACGCCTTATGGGTAGCCTCTCGAAAAATATTCTTTAAAAAATCGACGCCTTGTGATAGCCTCTCGAAAAATATTCTTCAAAAAATCCACGCCTTATGGGTAGCCTCTCTCGAAAATTAATTTTATAACGGTAAATATAGAGAAAAACGCGGTTTCATGGATTTTCCATTTGAAACTTAAATAACTTATTTACTTTATAACGGATTTATACTATTCTTTTTTTTTCTATCGAAGAGTACAATTTTTCCTTTCAAACAAGATATATATTTGGTAAATCGGTTGAGGATTGGCTGAGTTACAGCGGTTGAAATGTGAAAAAATACGCATAAAGTGACAAAATTTATTTTTCTTCGGACTGTACGATGAAATTATGATATCAAGCCATATAAGTTTTATTATATTACGGGGAAGAAAATTAAATTAGCTTTCGAAAATGATAAAAATCAAAAAAATCGGTTAAAAAATGAATGACTTATACACATTTTTGTATTGATTCTATGCATATTCTCTAAAGGAAATATGGGTCTATCTCGTTTCCCTTTGCCTGTTGCAAACATAACGGTTTGTAACAGGAAACGATACAGACCCATATTTCCTTTAGAGAATATGCATAGAATCAATACAAAAATGTGTATAAGTCATTCATTTTTTAACCGATTTTTTTGATTTTTATCATTTTCGAAAGCTAATTTAATTTTCTTCCCCGTAATATAATAAAACTTATATGGCTTGATATCATAATTTCATCGTACAGTCCGAAGAAAAATAAATTTTTTCACATTTCAACCGCTGTAACTCAGCCAATCCTCAACCGATTTACCAAATATATATCTTGTTTGAAAGGAAAAATTGTACTCTTCGATAGAAAAAAAGAATAGTATAAATCCGTTATAAAGTAAATAAGTTATTTAAGTTTCAAATGGAAAATCCATGAAACCGCGTTTTTCTCTATATTTACCGTTATAAAATTAATTTTCGAAGTGACCCAGAAAAACCAAAGGTATTTTCGTGGTCCAAGGACTTCAACTAAACAGAATTGGTACAATAGAACCCCTGAAAAAAATTTTTTTGTTATTTTGTAGCACAGTGTTATTGTTGTCTGCAAAACATATCCAAAACCTAACTTAGTTAGTTCGATATGCCCACGAGACTAATTGAAAGTGAACAGAAACACACAGCCACTCATACTCACACAGATGCCTATTAACAATCCGTTAATAAAAATTAACATTTCAATTTTCATTTTTTGTTGATATATTTGAGGAAGCGAATGGCTAACACTAGTCATTCATTATGTTTGCTCGAATTGCTGGGTATGTTTGAATGTGTGTGTGTGGAACTTCGAATTCGACATGTGTTTGAAAGTCGGTTTATGGTTTTTGCAATTAAAATTGTTTTAATGTTTATATCATAAACATATTGACCTAATTTGCAAATGTCGGTTAATTGATATGCAAAAATTGCTTAGAGGTGTAATTATTAAAATTATTTTGTTTTTATAGGGGATTGAAGGACATTTGTAGCTGCACGACCTTCTATAGGAAGATCTTTTATAGGTCTTCTGTTGCTGGAAGATCTATTATAGGTCTTCTGTAGCTGGAAGACCTATTATAGGTCGTCTGTAATTGGAGACACTCTGCAAACCGCCAAAAGATAGAAGACATTCTGCAGGTCTTCTGCAAATCTTCGATAGTTAGGAAGATCTTTTTCAGGTGTTTTGTAAATATCATTGTTTACAAAGGAATCAATAAATAACAAGTTGTCTTTCTACTTAGTGACTTGTTTGTACAGTTAATTATTGTACTGTATTGTTAATATTTATAATATTAACTTATTATCAACAGTTTTCATTGCATATCTTAAGGCTGTGGAAATGTGTCAGATTATGGTTGCCAAGTGGCTTGGAAATGTTTACATGGGAAAACAAAACAACGAAAGGGTTTTGCTAACATTGTTGATAATAGCTTATGTTCCTCAATGGGTTAATGTGAAGGATTCTAGTTTGAAGTATTGTAAGACTATTTAATATGCGTTTCGAATTGAACGGATAATCTAAAAACTATATATATAAATATAAATAATTTAATAAATAGCTTATTCTCACTGTTATTGTTCAAAATTCATAGCATACTTTTAGGATTCTACTACTTAATTTGAATTAAGCTTACAAAACCCGAACTTAATGGGTATTCAAACAAAAAAGTCATTGCCAAGCTGTTGAGTTTCATATATTTGACACCAGGTGTTGAGCATAGAGCAATATCGATATTTATTGTAATTTATTTCAATCATTATACCTGAAATATGATTGGTGTTATGTGTTCGGCTATGTGATATTGCGCATAATTCTAAAAGTGGGTAGTAAATTTAAATCAAGGACTATTAACAAGGTCATCCAGGCTGTTTCTCAAGTTAGCTGTCAAAATCCATTATTGTGAATTGACTTCAAATTATGGAACAATTGTATCGAACTTAATCTTTCAAAAAAGTATAATTTAATTTAATTTCTTTTTTTTTCAGGTAAGTCGTTTAAATATTATTTAATTTTGGGAAGGGTAAGTTTTTTTTTTAATTTATCATTCATAATCTCTATTATACTAATGTTTTCTTGAATAATATAATAATTTTTTTCTTGAGACCGAAGAGTTAAAAATTACTAATTTTTTAAAAAACATGTCGTTTTTTGGCCCATAAACTTTTCAAATATTTCAAAAATTTCAGTAGTTCTGTTGGATACTTGAAAAACTATTTTTTACGTCCGAGCCTGGTTATTACATCTTCGCCGAGATAGTGCAGATTGGCTAAAATAATTTTTAAAAATACAAAACTGACTTATACTGAAAAAAAAAAATAATTTTTTTCAGGTATAGGTCCCATACATCTTTTCGTCCGATTTTTAGTAAATGGTGCACCAAAGAGTCAAATTTTGACCGATGGGCACAAAATTTTGCGCAACGTACTGAAGTTTGGATAGCATAACGTGTGCCAAGTTTTATTGAAATCGGTTCAGACTTAGATATAGCTCCCATATATATTTTCATCCGATTTTAAGCAAATGGTGCTCCAAAGAATCAAATTTTGCTCAACGTGCTGAAGTTAAGATAGTCTAACGTGTGCCAAGTTTTATTGAAATCGGTTCAGCTCCCATATATATTTTCGTCCGATTTTTAGTAAATGGCGAACCAAAGGGTCTAATTTTGGTCGATTGACATGAAATTTTGCACAATCTACTGAAGTTTGGATAGCCTAACGTGTGCAAGTTTTATTGAAATCGGTTCAGATTTAGATATAGCTAACACATATATTTTCGGCGCAAAAAACATGTGTATACCATGGACGCAATTGTAGTTGTGTGGATTAATTGTCCATTGCTACAACAAAAATCTGCTTTGAAAAAAGGACTGCTTCTAGAAAGAAGACAAATGTCGAACTTTGACGAATTTGAATTTAATTCGCATATGCAAGTTTCGCATCAGGGCGGAATAAATACAAGCTATCAACATACGACATTTGTAAAGCCACATAGCCCAATATGCCCGATGGGCCGCATAATGAGCATAATGGTGGGTACGTAGGTTTTTCTCCTGAATTTCCTTTTCATTGCAAAACTTAGATCATTAAGCTCGACTCGAAAGAGTATAAATACTCTCTTAAAAATTGCCTTCAAATGATCACTGCCCTTACAGGCAGGCGATTTTAGTAAATGGTGAACCAAAGAGTCAAATTTAGGTAATGTTGCACAACCTACTGAAGTTACGATAGTCTAACGTGTTCCAAATTTTATTCTAATCGGTGCAGATTAAGACATAGTTCCTATATATAGTTTCGTTCGATTTTAATAAAATGGTGCTCTAAAGAGCCAAATGTAAGTCGATTGACACGAAATTTAGGATAGCATAACATGCCAAGAAATCGGTTCAGATTTACATATAGCTCCCATAAATATGTTCTTCCGATTTTGAGTCAATGGTGCACCAAAGAGCCAAATTTAGGCCGATTGTCACGAATTTTTGCATAACGTACTAAAGTTAGTATAGCCTAGCATGTGTCAAGTTTTATTGAAATCGGTTTAAATTTAGACAAATGGTGCATCCAAGTGTTAAAGTATGTCCGATTGACACAACATTATGCGCAACGTATCAAAATGGGTATGCATTAACGTGTGGTAAGTTTGGATGAAATTCTTTCCAATTTAAATATAACTCCCAGTGACCCGATATTTCTAATTTTTAGTGGAGGCATTTGGTAATTAATAAGAACCAATTACCAAATTTCAGCGAATTCGCTTGAATAGCGCGCTCAAGAACCCCAAAATATCGAAAATGGGGGTTATGCCTAAACGTGGACAGATATAGCTCATCTTCGAACATGACCTGCCTACAGACAAAAGACAACTCTATGCTAAATTTTGGCGATCTATCTCAATTCGTTTAGAGGCTAGAATGACTACAACAGGCAAATGGACATGTTTAAATCGTCATAGAATTTTGCACTGATCAAGAATATATGTACTTTAAATGGTCGGAAAATGATTATTTCGATGAGTTATAAATGGAACAACAAACTAAATATACTCTCCATACTATGGTGAAGGGAATAAAATGGAACAAATATACCAGGTTATTAATCGTAGGCACAAGTCGGTTCACATATAGATACAGATCACATATTTACTTTAGTCCAATTTAATGTCAATGATCCTTAAAAAATGCGAAGTATGTTAGGATACATCTCTTGAATATAGCCAAAGTGGTCATATAGTCGACCCCTTCCGATTTTTCTACTTTCCTTACTGGTTTTTAATTTCACGTCCATATTACCTTTTGAAAATATGTTTTTAAAGACCTACTGCTGTTCATTGTGGGGTAAGTACCAGAATGTGTGGACCAATGGGTCTCATATTCGGACTTGATCTAGGCTTGATAGAGATAATATATTGTGCAATGTCAGATTACCCGTTCGCATAATTTAACAAAATTAATTTTCAGCCAAATTTAGATCATTTTGACCATCCCCGCTTAAAACATAGTCTGAGGGTAACCCCGGCTAACACTTTTTTAATGGTGTTATTATACTTTTATTTATATGTCGAGGTCTTCCCCACGATTTCCATAATAAGTCATTTCTTTTTCCCGAACAAACAAAAAAAAAAAAAAAACATAACATAACATGTTCCTGCCTCTGGAAGGAAGGTCCATGTTTTGGGTAGAAGCAATATTGCTACATACAGCTACAGAACAAATATTACAAATAAACTTAACCTAGTAGTCCGAATGCATTTTTTTTGTCGGAATAGAAGGTAGATACACTGTGGTACAAGGGTATTATGTCTTTGTGTATATGTTTGTAACAGGCAAAAGGAAACGAGACAGACACATGGTTCCTTTTGAGAATATGCATAGAATCACTTTCTAAGTCGATTTACGCATGTCCGTCCGTCCGTCTGTCCGTCTATTGCTGTTAAATTGTAAACAAAGTACAGCTCGCATTTATAATCAGATTTTGATGAAATTTGTCACAGCTCATTTGATTGGCCTATTGAAATTGGGAAAAATCAGTTCAGATTTAGATATATCTCCCATATATACATTTTCGTCCGATTTCATGTAAATGGTGCACCAAAGTCCCTATATATCTTTCGATTTGTACGAAATTTGACATAACGTACTGAATTGAGCCTAGAATGGTGTTTGTCAAATTTCGTGAAAATCAGTTCAGATTTAGATATAGCTCCCATATATATATTTTCGTCCGATTTCATGTAAATGGAGCACCAAAATGTCTATATATCTTTCGATTTGCACGAAATTTGGCACAGTGTACTGAATTAGGTATTGAATGGTGAGTGCCAATTTTCCTGAAAATCGGTTCAGATTTACATATAGATCCCATATATATTTCAGTCTGATTTAATGTAAATGGTGTACCAAAGTCTCTATATATCATTCGATTTGCACGAAATTTGGTATAGCGTACTGAATTGATGCTGGAATGATGTGTGCTGAGTTTCGTGAAAATCGGTTCAGATCTAGATATGTATATTTTCGTCCGATTTAATATAAATAATGGACCAAAGTACTTATGTTGCATAGCGTACTGAATTTAATCATGGTGTGTGCCAAGTTTCGTGAAAATCGGTTGAGATTTAGATATAGCTCCTTTATATTATAGATTGATTTTATGTAATTGACGCACCAAGGAACCAATATATGGCTGAAAGGAACAAAACGTACTGAAATTGGTATGACCTAACTTGTCACAAGTTTCGTTGAAATCGGTTCATATTTGGATATAGCTTCCATACATATTTTCGTCCGATTTAAAGTAAGTTGTGCATAAAAATCCTCATGTTTGTCAGATTGACAAAAAAAAAAAAAAAAAAAAATTGAAATTTTTAGAAGTACATACAGAGCTCAACGGATGTCCTAGTGATATTAGTTTGAAATCGATTTAAAAACTTTTGTCCCATTGTAACAAACGAATGACATGTTTATGGATAGATCTAGGTCGATTCACATTTAGTTAAATGCCACATATTTTATTTCATCCAATTTCATGATAATAGTCCTGTTTATTATACCCATAATGGTGAAGGGTATCATATAGTCGGCCCTGTCCGACTTTATTACTTTTCTTACAGGTTTTTGGAATGAAATTATGGCCCCAATATAATATAATAGACCCAGACTTTCTTGTGAAAAATGACAACATTTGTATTTTGGAGCATATATAATTATTACTGAAGGACATAGACCCGAGAAGTTGGTCATATATCTAAGAGGGATGGTTGACCTTTAAATTGATACCAATTTTATTGCCGTATGTGCGCGGTGTGGAAGTTATACTTAATATTTACATGGGTCTACGTATTCTGATATTGTTTAGTATTACTTCTACTCCAATGGAGGGCGGATATGTCGGTCTGATAGCTTTGAAATTTTCCATGAGGTTCCAGTTGTGGTCAAGGACAACGCCTATAATTTTCGGTGATGGTCAGATACTAGTTTTGGGATGAAGTGTCCTTATTTTTTTTTTTTTTATAAGCCCAACAGGGAATATGGTCGACCCTTGGTATGGTCGGCCCCGACCGAGTGTACTATATAATTTATTTTAACTTTATTTTTTTAAGGTAAGTTCCGAAAATAATTTAATATTTTTTTTAATAAATCCACGCCTATAGTAGCTGCTCAAAAATATTTTATAAAAAAAACCAAATTTTTATTATTTTTTATATTGTCCATTATTGGTCGGGTTTTTATTTATTTTATTTACAAAATACATTAAATATATACAAATTAAAAAAAAAATGTAGAAAGAAGTAAATAATTTTTTATTTCAAACATATTTTGTTAACTGGCCAGACAATCAAACAAATGTTGTGTTCGATTGGATGCAATTGAAATATGGGAAAAGGCAAGTTTGACCCCAGAACAAAAATTTCACAATCCATGTTGGCTGGCAGTGTTGAAAAAAAATTGTTTAAAGCGTATTTTTTTGTCATAGAAGGTCAAAGTAATTATTCCCATATTTCGAGGACACAACAAATCTTTTTTTTTTTTTTTTGGAAAATTGTTTGGAACAGTTTTTTTTCTTTTCGAATTCGTTTCATATTTTTTTTAAATAACAATTTTTTTCGTTTTTTTTTCTCTCGTTATCACACTCTAAAACTAAACAAAAAAACAAAAAATATACAAAAAATTAGATTTACAGTTAAAAATAAAAATTTTTCATAAAAAACTCGCGCTCACACTCCAGGGCCCCGTTTTTTAGATTCTAAAATGTGCGGAGCCCTTTGTGCTTCCATTACAAATATGAAATCTTTGTTGTTGTTGTGGTTGCTGCTTTTCTATGCCTCACGAGTAGAAATTGTCTATTTTTTGTGGAGATAACCGCCATGTCCGTGACCATAGCCGCCACCATAACCATGGCCGTAACCACCGCCATAACCATGACCTCCAATGGCAATACCACCCGCAACGTGACTTTCCAAGTGAACGGGCACGGGTACGGGCACCTTGTAGGGCACTTGTCTTTCCACGGTCACGGGTACATTGTGTTCAATGTGCACGGGGACGGGACGTTCAACGGGTACCTTCACGGGATAGGGTACTTGACGTTCAACGGGATAAGGAACTTCCTTGACGACTGGATAAGGTTGGGGTACGCCAACCTTAACGGGCACGGCTACGGGACGGTCAACAGGTACTGGCACTGGATTGTCAACGGGAACTTGGACATTAACCTGCACCCTTTTCTCAACTGGGTATGGTACTGGTTTCTCCACTGGCACTGGATATGGTTTCTCAACATGGACGGGGTATGGGCGATCCACAGCTACCTTATATGGAACTTGGACTATCTTCTCCACTGGATAGGGTTGGGGTACATGGACGGGTACCTTAACGGGAACTTGTACAATCTTCTCAACAGGGTAGGGTTGAGGTACTGGTACCTTAACAGGGACCTGAACAATTTTCTCGACTGGATAAGGAGCTGGAACGGGTACCTTGACTGGGACGGGGCGATCAACATGTACTGGCACTTGGACATGGACAGTCTTTTCCACAGGGTAGGGTTGAGGAATGTGCACTGGTACTTTTACAATTTCCTTTACTGGATAGGTAACAGTCTTTTCAACGGGATAGGGTGCGGGTACTGGGACCTTCACAGGATATGTAACAGTTCTTTCCACTGGCACTGGAATACGACGTTCCACTTGATATGGAACAGCGACATTACGTACCACAGTGTTGACCTGGACATTTGTGGGGATGGCACCACCACCCAAACCAGTACCACCGAAACCACCACCATAAACTGCACCACCACCACCATAGGCCAGAGCAGCTCCTCCATACAGACCACCACCATGACCGCCCAATACAAGGCCACCACCAGAATGTCCATAACCAACAGGGGCGTAACCGTGGCCCACACCATGAAGAATACCACGTTTCTCTTGTTTCTTTTCGACTGTGCTTACCGAAGCTTTGGCTTCAGTTGCGGCGGGTTTTGGTTCAATCGATTTTGCTTCAACAGCCTGCTTGGCATCCTCGGCACTGGCGAAGACACAAAGGGCTAGTAGCCCAAAAATAAGCTGTAACGAAAGGGAAGAGGGGAAGGGGGCGATTAGTGATTTTTGGAAATACACACACATACATATATCGAAAAATATATAAAATGGAAAATATTGTGGATCTGAAAGACTCAAGAGTTCATTCACAAGTGGCTTGGATTTTGTTAAATATTTTTATGGGCGTTAAAGAGGCCTGGATCTGTAAAAGTAGTGGACTTTTTTAGAATATTTATCAAGAGGCTTATATTTTTTTTTTTAAATATTTTTTAAGGGTCTAAAAGAGACGTGGGCTATTTGAAGCTTGGATCTTTTAAAGAATAGTTTAAGGGTTCTAAAAAAGGATTTTATAACAATAATTTTCAAGGGTCTAAAGAGACGAAGCTTTTTATTGAATATTTTTTCAAGTGCTATCTGATGCTTGGATCTTGTAAATAATATATTTTGGAGGCTGCCAAAAAGCGTAGAATTTTTTAAAGGATATTTTTTCTCAGGCCTCTTTAGTCTTAATAAAATATTAAAAAAGTGTAGGATCTACGAAGCTTTGAGCCTTTAAAAAATCCGCTCCTTTTTACATTTTTATTTTAAATATTCCAAGGCATGGATTTTTAAAAATATATTTGTTTAGATTTCAAAACGAGGATTTTATAAAAAAATATTTGTCAAAATGTTCCAATGCTTGGATTTTTATAACCTTCACCACACTGTGGTACAGGGTATTATGTCTTTGTGCATATGTTTGTAATAGGCAAAAAGAATCGAGATAGACCCATGGTCCCTTTTGAGAATATGCATAGAATCATTTTCTGAGTCGATTTATGCATGTCTGTCCGTCCGCCTGTCCGTCCTTCTGTTGATGTTAAATTGTAAATAAAGTACAGGTCGCATTTATAATCCGATTTGGATGAAATTTGGCACAGCCCATTTATTCGACCCAAGGACGAACTCTATTGAAATTGGGAAAAATTGGTTCAGATTTCGATATAGCTCCCATATATATTTTCGTCTGATTTAAGATAAATGGTGTACCAAAGTCCCCATATATCGTCCGATTTGCACGAAATTTGGCATAGCGTAATGAATTATATCTAGACTGATGTGTGTTAAGTTTCCTGAATATAGGTCCAGATTTCGATATAGCTCCCATATATATATTTTCGTCCGATTTAATGTAAATGGTGTACCAAAGTCCCTATATATATGTTGATTTGCTCGAAATTTGGCACAACGTAACGTCCGATTTAAGCTAAATGGTGTACCAAAGACCCTATATATCTTTCGAGATGCACGAAATTGGGCACATCGTAATGAATTAGGCCTAGAATGATGTGTGTTAAGTTTCCTGAAAATCGGTTCAGATATATTTTCGTCGATTTAATGTAAATGGTGTACCAAAGTTCCTCTTTGCACGAAATTTAGCATAGCGCAATGAATTTGGTCTAGAATGATGTGTGCTAAGTTTCGTGAAAATCGGTTCAGATTTATATATAGCTCCCATATATATTTTCGTCCGATTTTATGTAAATGGTGTACCAAAGTCACTATATATCTTTCGATTTGCACGAAATTTGGCACAGCGTAATGAATTATGTCAAGAATGATGTGTGTTAAGTTTCCTGAATATAGGTCCAGATTTCGATATAGCTCCCATATATATTTTCGTCCGATTTAGGGTAAATGGTGTACCAAAGTCCCTATATATCATTCGATTTGCACGAAATTTGGCATAGCGTGCTGAATTGAGTCCAGAATGATGAGTGGTGAGTTTCGGGGAAATCGGTTCAGATTTCGATATGTCATATATATTTTCGTCCGATTTTAGGTAAATGGTGCACCAAAGTCCCTGTATAAGTCCTAAAGTCCTTCGATTTGCACGAAATTTCACATCGCGTACTGAATTAAGTCTTTGGTGATGTGTGTTAAGTTTCGTGAAAATCGGTTCAGCTTTAGAAATAGCTGCCATATATATATATATATATATATAAGGCAGCAAATCGTCCGATTTAATGTAAATGGTGTACCAAAGTCCCTATACATATTCCGATTTGCACGAAATTTGGCATAGCGTACTGAATTAAGCCTAGAATGATGTGTGCTAAGTTTCATAAAAATCGGCTCAGAGTTAGATATAGCTCCCATATATATCGTCATCCGATTTAAGGTAAATGATGTTCCAAAGTCCCTATATATCCTTCGATTTGCACGAAATTTGGTATAGCTTACTGAATTAGGTCTATAACGATGTTTGTTAAGTTTCGTGAAAATCGGTCCAGATTTAGATATAGCTTCCATATATATTTTCATCCGATTTAATGTTTAAGGTAAATGGTGCACAAAAGTCCCTTTATATCTTTCGATTTGCAGGAAATTTGGCAAAGCGTATGGAATTAAGTGTATAATGATGTGTGTTAAGGCTCTTGAAAATCGGTTCAGATTTAGATATAGCTCCCATGTATAGTTTCGTCCGATTTTATGTAAAGTGTGCACTAAAGTCCCTATATATCCTTCGATTGGCACGAAATTTGGCATAGCGTACTGTATTAAGCCTAGAACAATATGTGTTAAATTTCGTGAAAATCGGTTCAGATTATATTTTTCTGGATATAGCTCCTATATATATTTTCGTCCGATTTAAAGTAAATGGTGCAATAAAGTCCTTATATATCTTTCGATATGTGTTAAGTGTCCTGAGAATCGGCTCAGATTTAGATATATTTTCGCATTGCACGGAGTACTGAATTAAGTTTAGAATGATGTGTTTTAAGTGTCCTGAGAATCGGTTCAAATTTAGATTTAGATATATTTTGGTCCGATTTGATGTAAATGGTGTACCAAAGTACCTAAAATCACTAAATTAAGTCTAAGTTAGGTCTAGAACGATGTGCGTTAATTATTTTGAAAATTGGTTCATAGCAGCTATTTAAATTCCTTCGGTTTCATCTCAATGTTCCGAAGGAGCAATTCATTGATATCAATTTCATTGACATGAAATTATTAGGGTACATATGTAGAATATACCCAAAATGGTAAAGGGTATCATATAGTCGACCCAGTCTGATTTTACTACTTTCCTTACTGGTTTAATACTTTCAAAATGGGTGAATTTTTAATTTTTTAGATCCTTCCAAGGATTGGATTTTAAATAATATTTGTTAAGGACCTCTACAAGGTGTGAATTTTTAATAGGAATATTTTTTGAAGGCCAAGGAGTGTATTTTAATATTTTTAAGTGCCTCTATAAGGATACGATTTAAATGAATATATTTTTTATGCGTGGGATTCCACAAACGATTTTAGGTCGTCTTTATCGGCTACAGTGGGTGTAAATTGGCATTCGGGGTTCTTGAAGGATGGAGAACATTTTTGTAGAATATTGTCGACGTATGAGTATGTTTTCACATAGCCCAAATATAAATAAGGACTTCGTCAGATTTTTGTTATTTTAAAGGTTTTAGAGGAATATTTATCCACTAAAAAATTTGACTCACATCATTTTCGGTGAATTGAAGTCTCTATCCCTGTTTTCCCAACAAGTGTATGACTGTAAGTCCGCATTTAATTTTCTAAGATAATAAGAAGCCAACTAGAAGTCAATTTACTGTGACATAGACTTCTTATAAAGGTCTCGTTGGAATTTTAAATCCAAACTACATGGTAATGGGTATACAAATGTTCGGTCAGGCCTTAAAAAATTCTTCTAAGGCGTTAAAAAAAATTAAGAAAATTTATAAATAGTTTGTGTTAAATATTTGTTCTTCTCTTTCCAGCCGTCTTTCTCTCTCACTCTGACACTTTATTTATATTTTTCCACCAAAAAACTTGTCATTATACCTCCCATTTTCTCATTACCCAGAATTACGGAATTTACTTGAAACCACCTTGTCATTCGGGTCAACAACATACCTTGGCCTAAATTGTCGACCCAAAATTGTATTCAAACATTTAACAAAGTATTAGCTACAGCAACAACAAACATTCATTACATAATTTATTGTTGTTGTTTTATACATGGCAGCATAAAATTGGAGCAATTTCCTTAAAGTAAACGACCTTAAAGAGAAACGTGCCACAACCAAAAACAGAAAGCAATCCGACTCCACTAAACAAGAAATGCTTCCGTTGTAGCTACCAGCAATACCTCGGATTCTATAAAAGGCAATCAAATAGCTGGAAGTGTAATTTTTTAAAAATAGCATATAAGTGTGTCACATATATGGCACGTACCACATGGCCATAAGTGTTTTGAATTATTTTAGGTTAATAACCAAAAATATAATTAAATTGTTGCCATTAAATATTATATAATATGTTGTTGGGAGGAGATTCTAATTTTGGTTGAGTTATAACACACTGTGGGCAAATATTTTGTTTGGGGTTTTCTTTGTTTTTGTTCCGTTTCTATTTTGGTTTGTATTCAATTTTTTATTTTGTTTTGGCCACAATTGTTTTACCGGCTTTTGACCACAATATGGCGCTTGAATTGCATTGGCGCAGCTAATGCGAAATGATTGACGACTGGCGGGCTGGCTTTGGTGGTGGTGCTGCTGCTGGTGGCTTTAAGCCAAGTTCATTGCAATTTTTTTTGTCTGCATGTGTGTGGTTTTCATTTCGATTATGTTTCCTTTGGATGATTGAATTATTGACTAACTAATGTAACAATTCATTTCACTCTTTTTCAATCCCCATTTTATGATTTAACAATTGCGATGTAAGCCAAACATAATATTTGTTTAATATGGTTTTGGCTTCAATTGCCCAAACTTGGCAATGCTTTGTTGACATTAAATGAAGTGTTAAATAATATATAAAGAAAATTGTTTGGAAGGAAAAAACCTTGAATATTAAAAATGACATAAGACAGCAGTTGTTGCACCCTTGACATGTAGGCAAAGGGTGTATATCGTTTGTCTGGCTATTGAAATTACATAAAATATTCTTATATGGAAAAATTTCAGTAACAACGAAAATCATTTTGGAAAATGTGAAACAAAACCCTATGGATGGGGTTTTATAAACTATCTAAAAAATATATTCTCTGAAATTTTTATTTATTTGAATTTTGCCTGTTAAGGCGACGATCATTTGAATGAGCTTTTAAAGTCAGTTTTTATTCAAATCTTTGTATATGTTATTTTATTATACCAAGATTCAGTAAATCCTCTCGCATAAGAAGTAATGTGTCACTACTTTCTAATTTTTTTCTATATTTTTTAAGGTGTGGTGGTTTCCAATTATTTCAAGAAGATTTTTGTAGGTCCCCAATAGGTGTGGCTTTTTTATTCAAAGCATATTTTTGGCGGTCTCCATTTTTTAAAATAATAGTTTTGGAGGTCCCTATTAGGTGTAGTTTTTTTATTGGAAATATTTTTTCAAGTATCGCCAATGGTGTGTATCTTATAAAATATATAAAAAACTAAAAAAAATATTTTCCCCATTTTTTATTCATAAATGTATGATATTTAATTTCATTATAATAAATAGCGTCCAAGATTCAATAAATCCTGTAGCATAAAAAGTAATGTGTCACTAATTGCTAATTTTTAGATATTTTTGAGGAATATTTTTTGCGAGGAAAATTTTTTTCCAATAAATGTCGAAGTTTTAAAGCATATTTTTGACGGTCTCCCCAAAAGGCGCTATATTTTTAATATTCTTGTAAGTGTCACCAATTGTGTGGATTTTATAAAATTCATAAAAATTTAAATAAAAAATATGTTCGCATTTTTACAGAAATTATAACAAATAATTTTATAAGAAGTGCCTCATTTTCGATATTTTCTAAGGGAATATTTTTGATGGTTTCTAATTTTGTAAATAATATTTTTGGAGGTCCTCAATAGGCGTATTTTTTTCTATTGAAAATATATTTTCAAGTATCCCCAGTTGTGTGGATGTTTTTAATTACAAGTAATTTCATTATATAAAAGATTCAATAAAGTCTGTAGCATGCCAGAAGGGGATTTTTAATAAAAAAATAGCAAATGTGGCACTTCTCCTCACATTGTAATTTTTTTTGATTTTTTTTAAGTGGTCTAGAAAATAATGCTTAAAAATCCTTTTCTGATTATAGTCGCTCGAAAAATATTCTTCAAGAAGATGCATTTTATTAAAAGGAAACTCAAGCGAACAAATTTTTTATTTAATATGGTTATTTCAAAATAAATAGGACTTTAAGATTTTTTGGTTATATTTATGTGGCCTATGTAGAAACATGAACTAAGATTCCGGAATACCAAACTACAACCATTTAAAAATGATAAAATGTAATTACATCGATTGGAAAATACGCCAAGGGCTATACTCAAAGATAAACCGATTTTTAATGAACCATTTTATGGGGTCCTTATTAAAATGTGTACCGATATTGAACCTAAAATATATTGTTAATTTTTTTCTTTACTTAAAAATATATATATATTTTTAAATATCATTAGGACATTTAATTGGTTTCATAATGTCAAATTTTTTGACTAATTTTAATTTAAATTTTACCAACGTCTTACGTTTTTAATGAACACATTTATATAATTTCTAGATATAGAATCTAACATAAATATTTAGGCATATTCAATATTATTTTTCAAAGTTTTTCTGAATTTAATTTAAATTTCAATCAATAATTTAGCGTTTTATTTTGTGTAATTATTTAGAGTTTTTTTCTATTAATAAATATTTAACCAAATACCATCAGGTTTGTTTCTTAAGTCTTTTGTTTTTCAAGAAGAACATAGATTGATAGCTCTTTTGAGGAGAATATTATAACGGTTTGCCAAATTATCGCCACTTCAATGAGACAATTCAATTAAAACCTCAATAATGCCGGAAATAGGGCGAAGCATTCTATGGGGGCTATATCAAAACACCGACTGTTATCGAAAATAGTCGAAAAATATTTTTTTCGCTCTCCAATAATTGCTGGATTGCTAAATTGCAAAGGATATGTCACATAAAACATACTAAAAATGGGGCGGTACCCTTATGGAAGCTATCCGGAATATTGGGGCAATAATGATAACCTTTAGTTGGAAAATTGTCTACTCAATGAAAAAAAAAAATAAATTAATTAAAAAATTACATTGGTTCATAGACGTGCCCAAACTCCACAAAATAACGAACCGAACCAAATTGAAAACGAAATTGCTGAATATTGGGGGGTATCATAGGCCAATATTAATAATTTTAGTAGAGATTTTCTACTGAATATGAATCCAAAAATATAATATTACAGCCAATTTGGACAAAAAAAGTGCCCAAACTCCCAAAATACTGAAGATTGGGATGTAGCGTAGTATGTGGGCTACCCTAAAATGTTGAACAATATTGATAATTTTTTGAAGGATCATTGACAGGTTAGGGGAGAACCGTTCGTATAAGATTTTAAATACTGAATATTGGAAGGTACCGTTATATGTGGGATGTACTAAAACGTGGACCGATATATCCCAATTTTATCGTAGGAGTAATAACAATGTATGTGCAAACGTTCTATCTTAAATATTCGAGTTATATCCTGAATTCAACAGGCTATTCTGATCATATATATATATATATATATGGGGTGAGTATCCTTATACATAATACTTAACAAGGGGTGCAGGGATATCTTTGAACACGGGGTTCCTTTGAACATTTTTATGTGGGAATCTTGTTTTTTTAGCAGAGTAAACAACTTTTTCTACCTTTTTCAATCGTGGACCGAGTTCTAGAGTTCAAAATTATTACCCGAACATTTCGAAATTTTACACTGAGAAAAGTATCTGCCCAAAGATAAAGCATTGCTATTTTCATTATAATCGGTCAATCTTTAACGAGTCAAATGTACTCAGATATATGTGTGACAACTTGGAAATTTGTATTTAATGACGTATGCATATGTTTACTCCTGAAGACCGGAGCGATTAACCTTTAAATTATTTTATGTACTCAGATGTGGGAGTTATACTTTAATATTTATAGGGGTTTACCTATATTAATATTCTTAGTATTACCAATATCACACTAGAGGGCATAAATGTCGCTGTCGGTTATGGTCAAAGACAACGCCTATGGTTTTCGGTGGTGATCCCATGTTATGAGCGAAAGAAATGGACCGAAAACTTTATTTTTCTCTTTTTTTTTGTAGTCCCTCTAGAGGCCTCAATTATATGCCGAGCATCACAAATTTCCCATGGTGAAGGCAATATAAATAACTAATTTGGAATGACTGTCGTGATATTTAGCGGGTCTAATGAACCCAAACTGGTTTTCATAAATTTAATTTTAATCTTATGGATTAATTTTTTACTCCAGGAAAACAAGGTTCGGAAAAGATGCCGCAGGGAAGCTGTTGAGCTCTAATCGGTCAAGGGGTTGCAAATATCGTGCTAGGAATATGGATCCCCAGAAAGTTATAATTTGTTGGTATTTGTGTAGGGTATCATATGGTCGACACCGTCTGACTATACAGCTCCGCTCACTGGTTCAACATATGTTAATATTTTGACACAGCCTCATTTAGGAAAGATCCGCCTATTTATTGGTGTTTTGAAGGTTTTAGAAGCATTTTCCAAATGAACCGCCACATTTGTCAGTCTTTATCAAGTAGAAAATTGCCTTTCAATGGTCCTGATTGGCATTTTAATATGCCAACAGGCTGTTTTATTTAAATGAAAAGTTTTGAGTAATTTTTTGTTTTGAGTCTTAAGAATATGCAATACTTTTCTTTTGGTTCCTTTGACAGAAATTGAAGTATAGGAAAAAATAATTTTTAAAAAAGTGGAAGACTCGAAAATCGAGATAGACCTATGGTTCCTTCAGCAAAGTTGCTTAGAAATGTCCATAGAATCATTCTAGGGACTGGATTTAATCAAATTTGTCGGCCCCATACAAATTGGCCCGCCCTAACATACATAATTTTGTTCTAATTTAATGTCTATCTAATATCTTAAATGTGTGACATATTTAAAAATAATCGTCTTTTCTGAATACTTTCAAAGATTTTTTTTATTCATATTTTTTATATTTTTCTTGTAAAAACAATTTTGTAATCCATTTTTATTCTTGACAAATCCACATTTTTTTAAATTTCTTTTTGCCTATTTAGGTCTGGTCTGATACTATATTCCCATTTTTTTTTTCTCTGAAAATCCATGGCAATTTATTTCTGATATTTAAAAAAACGTTTGCCTTTAATCGTTGTTGTTATAAAAAATGAAATTTTAAAATATTATGTGATTCATTTGAATATTATATTTCGAATATATTTAAAATAATTCAAAGAATATGCCAAAAAAAAATAAAATAATATAAGAATTGCAATACCCCTCAATATTTGAATTTTTTTTTAATTTATTTATTTTTTAATTTATTTACTTATTGATTTGTTGGAGTGTTTCAATTCAAATTTTGTAAGAATTCATTTTTCAAAAAATACGCCAAATAATAACGTGGAAGACAATAAGAAATACACACCAGTATTGAGGAATTCTATTTACAATATTCTCCAAATAATTATTTTGTTTAAATATTTTAAAAAAATCAAAGAATATTACAAATAACTTCATTCAAATGATTGTCACTAATTTTTGAGGATTTTGTTTAAGAAACTTTTGAAAGAAAAAATTGAATTTTTAGAATATTGGAATTCTAAATAGAAAAACAAACTATATTTAAAAAAAAAATATATTCACACGCTGGCTTGATTTATAGCAAATTGCAATTTTATATATTTAGTGGTTTGTGATGTCACATAATATTCCCACTGGTTTTGGATCACTTTATTTCTAATTCCCATATCTGATTTCGCCTTCAATGATTTTATTTCTCACATAAATCCCATTAATTAAGCTTTTAATCCACAGCTCTTTAATAAATAATTTATTTTATTATTTATCAGCTTGTCCTTTTATTTAAAACGTTATTTGTTCTATTGATTTTTCTGCGATGTTTATCCACAGATCATGTTTGTTGCTTAAGTCTTTTGTTTAGCACTCAATATTAATTGTAAATAATGTTCTTCACACAGATATTAATTAATATATATTTTTTTATATTCCATATAAATGTTCATAAATTGTTTATATTTTTGTTATTAATTTTTAATAATATTTTTTTTTTGTAATTCATACCATAGATTTCATTTTGGTTCTATTTAATTATTTTTAATGGAAAAAGATTAAAAAAACACCGCACACACACTCTCACTCGCAAGGACTTTTTGTAGCCTCTAGTGAATTAAAAAATAAAGAAATAACGAAAAAGTTATGTTAAGGGTTACTATTTGGATGAACCCACAACAGTAAACTGAATAATTTTGTCCAGTACGCTGGAGCTTTATATACCACTGCTCAAAAAACGCTTGATAGAAAATCTCAGGCATCTCTGCAGTATTTGTTTTTTTTCTTTTTCAAAATGTTTTTGCAGAATTGCCACTGAGATGGGGAGGCAGGGAGGGGAGGAGAGCGAGACGCATAAATATACACACAATTATAACGCTCTAGACCATATTTCTGTGAGCAGAATTGAGGTGGTGGCTTTTTGTTTTTGTGTCGCCAATATAGATTTGAAACGAACCAATCTTTTTTTTCGTTTGTTCACTATTGAGAGTTTTATTCATAACAATAAAAACAACAACAGAGTTTATATTGACAGCAGCAGCCTTAAAAAGAGCATTTTGGCTTAAAACATGTTTTAAGCTAATATTTTTCTTAGCCAACAGAAAAAAAAGCTTTTTTGGTTTTGGTCTCTGACTTAAAGAAAATTTCTTGCTGCTGCTCTCTTTTTGAATAAATTTTCATAATGAAAACGAGAGTGAAATAAATTTGAAAAAAGCTTTTCGTATACGTATACAAGAGAGTGGTACACGGATAGTGTCGGTGTATATATGTGAGCTATGTTTACACACACAGGGTGTGTGTAGTGGTTGTTGGGGGGTTTTTGTGATCGGCCAACCAGACGTATAATGAATGTGACTTTTTAAGGAACTCATGGTGTAAGCGCAACATATCAGCTTGTGATTTTTCAAATTGTATGATATTCAAAATAGTTTGGAGTTGGATTTCAAAACGAACACTTAAGTCGAAAAAATATTGGAATATTAAAAAATAATAATTTTTTTTAAATCTCATGCGAGGCCTGGATTTTTTAAAATAATTTTTTCAAAGACCTATATAAGGCTTGGATTATTAAAATAATTTTTTCAAACGGCAACAAAAAAGGCGTGGAATTTCTAAAATTATTTTTTCAAACAACTACAAAAAAGGCGTGGAATTTCTAAAATAATTTTTTCAATGACGACCTATAGAGGGTGTGGATTTTTTAAAAGACTCATACAAGGCGTGGATTTGTGAAATATTAGTTTTTGAGGACCTACACAAGGAGTGGTTTTTCTAAATATTTTTTGAATACATTCATAAATCGTGGATTTAAAAAAAATTGAGGATCTATACAAGACGTGGATTTTAAAAATACTTTTTTTAAAATACCTAAAAGAAGCGTGGATTTTTCAAAATAATTTTTTCAAAGACCTATATTAGGCGTGGATTTTTTAAAATAATTTTTTCAAAGACCTAAAAGAAGCGTGGATTTTTTAAAATAATTTTTTCAAAGACCTATATTAGGCGTGGATTTTTTAAAATATTTTCTTTCAAAGACTTATATTAGGCGTGGATTTTGTAAAATAATTTTTTCAAAGACCTATATTAGGCGTGGATTTTTTAAAATAATTTTTTCAAAGACCTATATTAGGCGTGGATTTTTTAAAGAAATTTTTTAAGGGACCTATATTAGGCGTGGATTTTTTAAAGAAATTTTTTAAGGGACCTATATTAGGCGTGGATTTTTTAAAGAAATTTTTTAAGGGACCTATATTAGGCGTGGATTTTTTAAAATAATTTTTTCAAAGACCTATATTAGGCGTGGATTTTTTAAAATAATTTTTTCAAAGACCTATATTAGGCGTGGATTTTTTAAAATAATTTTTTCAAAGACCTATATTAGGCGTGGATTTTTTAAAATAATTTTTTCAAAGACCTATATTA
>NW_026877771.1:0-22916 GCF_032173495.1 Musca vetustissima | reverse complement strand
AGGTAAAAATAGTTTTCGAAGAAATTTTCAATGCGAAAAAATTAGCTATTAAATTATGAATTTTAATAAATTAAAATAAGTTGGCCGTGTGGAGTACATAAAAATGATCACGGTAGAGGGAGTCTTTAAAAATGAGCTGAAGGGAGCATTTATTGCAAACTGAAAAACACCTGACGGGAGTCTTTATAGACGAGGTGAAGGGAGACTTTATATACGATCTGAAGTGAGTTTTTTATAGATGGGCTAAAGGGAGTCTTTATAGACGAGCTAAAGGGAGTCTTTATAGACGAGCTAAAGGGAGTCTTTATAGACGAGCTAAAGGGAGTCTTTATAGACGAGCTATAGGGAGTCTTTATAGACGAGCTATAGGGAATCTTTATAGACGAGCTATAGGGAGTCTTTATAGACGAGCTATAGGGAGTCTTTATAGACGAGCTATGTGGAGTCTTTATAGACGAGCTATAGGGAGTCTTTATAGACGAGCTATGTGGAGTCTTTATAGAGTCTAGAGGGAGTCTTTATAGACGAGCTATAGGGAGTCTTTATAGACGAGCTATAGGGAGTCTTTATAGACGAGCTATAGGGAGTCTTTATAGACGAGCTATAGGGAGTCTTTATAGACGAGCTATAGGGAGTCTTTATAGACGAGCTATAGGGAGTCTTTATAGACGAGCTATAGGGAGTCTTTATAGACGAGCTATAGGGAGTCTTTATAGACGAGCTATAGGGAGTCTTTATAGACGGGCTGAAGGGAGTCTTTATAGACGAGCTGAACGTAGTCTTTATAGACGAGCTGAAGGGAGTCTTTATAGACGAGCTGAAGGGAGTCTTTATAGACGAGCTGAAGGGAGTCTTTATAGACGAGCTGAAGGGAGTCTTTATAGATGTCGGCGAGCTGGTGGAAGCTTTTTAGACCAGCTGGATTTTGTCTTTATAGCGAGCTAGAGGGAGTTTTAATAAAAGAGCTGTAAGGAGAATCTACACAACAACTCCAGGAAGTCTCAATATCGGAAAGAGAAATATCGGAGAACCTCAATTCTCTAATGTTTTTCTATAGAAAAAAATCATAGATTTTGTGACTCTTTTTTCTATAGAAAAAAATTATAGACTCTTGGATTAAGTATCACTCTAAATATTTCTAATGCAGGCCCTCAGGTCTCATCTTTTTGTCGATAAGAAAAAAAAAAACAAAATTGGTCTTGATTTTGGGTCTCAATTTTTTTTCCTTTTTCAGGGAAGAGCTGTAAGGAGAATCTACACAAGAACACCAGGAAGAGAAATATCGGAGAACCTAATTTCTGTAATGTTTCTCTAAAAAAAATCATAGACCTTTGGATAAAGGGTCACTCTAAATTTTTCTATTCCAGGCCCTTGGGTCACAACATTTCGTCGATAAGGAAAAAGAACAAATTGGGTCTTGATTTTGGGTCTCAATTTTTTCTTTTTTTAGGAAAACTGAAGGGCGGGGAGCGTTTGATCAGAAAGTATCAAGGGGACGAGCTGAGGGGCAGAGGCTGCCCCCTGTAGCTCGGCATTAAATGAGTCTTTAACCTAGCTGGAGGTCAGATAGTCTTTAAAAACAAGATTTCTATGCGATCTTAGCATAAACAGGGGATATATATATATATAATATATATCTACCTTGTCATGGAGTTGTACGTTCTGGAGGTTTTGTAGACTTTATAAATGTCCTGTGTGTCAGGTAGTCTTTGTAGACGAACTAAAGGATAGGACATTTTTATGAACGAACTGAAGGGAAATGAGTCTTTTTTGAAGAGTTGGAATACAAGGAGGCTTGGTTGACGAGCAGAAAACCAAGGAGTCAAGGAATTGAAAACTTAGGAAACAGGTACATATGTATATGTATATATATATATATATTAGGGCGGGCCAAATTTTTTGTCGATTAAATCCAGCCCCTAGCATGATTTTATGGACAATTCTAAGCAATCTTCGTAATGGAACCCTGGGACTATCTTGATTTTCAAGTCTCCAACTTTTCAAAAAATTAGTTTCCCTATAATATCATTTAGATTCAAAATTCGATTTTGTATACCCTACACAACTTTGTTGTCAGGGTATTATAGCTTTGTGCGGCCCCAAGAGTTTGTAACGCCGCGAAATATTGGTCCTAGACCCACTTTAAGTATACCGATCGTCATAACTCGACTAGCTGAGCCTGTACATTATAATTTGTAAACACGATACAAGCCACAGTTATGGACCAATCTTCACGAAATTTTGCATGTTGGATGGGTTATGAAGACCCCTATTGTTTTTGGTAAAGATCGGTTAATATTTAGGGAATAAAATCGCTCCAGAGGCCGCAATTATGGCCCAAACATCGTGAAATTTTACATGGATAAGGGGATCGGGCCAAAGAATGAACCTGCCGGTTTTGATAAAGATAGGTCAATATTTAGCTGGTCAAATGGACCCGGACTTTTGCGTGAAAAATGACAAAATTGACGCGGGAAGTGGATAGTATATACAAGACAAGTTTTTGACCTTTAAATTGATAATTGGTATCAATTGTCGTGTGATCTCTCTAACATTCTTCTGGAAAAGGTCATACGAGAGGCAAAGGTGAACATGAATTGCACTCTGAACACATGTTACTCGCCTACGCCGATGACATCGATATAATGGGTCGAACATTGCGAGCGGTAACATCCACCTTTGAACAAATTGAGGAGGAGTCTGCCAAAGTGGGTCTGGCAGTAAATGGTGAGAAGACCAAGTAGAAGACAACATCTCGTAGCATGGCCTTTAAAATTGGAGGAGATACGTACATGACCGACGCGCTTGGAATTTTTTTAAGCTCGGCTTATGGAACAGCCGTTCTGTAACAATACAGCTAAGTAAGTCAGATGAGTTTAATAAAAAAATTGAGAAATATTTCCAAATTCTCCCATCTCACGTAGTGGGTATTAGGTTTCCATTCCTAAAAATATTATTTTTTCTAATCTCAACCGCAACATTTATTTGCAATTAAGAGGTATCATCGCATAATTTCAACAGCTAATTGAAGAGTAGTGGAAAAAACTAATAGCAATAACAAAAACAAAAGCGATGGTGTGATTTTGTTTAAAACACGTATCAAAGATCATTTGCTATTCATCGTGATTTCAATTGGATATGTAGAATCTGATATATGAAGACAGCGAGGGCCGCCGATTAATTTGTGGAATAGAATATTTAATTATTACAATAAAACATGATGTCGGAGGATAACAGGAGAGGAAATCTCTCACAGACCATCTTAAAACGTACATTCTTTTATGGGGAATACGAATCTATTCGAGCTGTGATGAGGTCATTCAAATCGGATTTCAGTAATCATATTTATACCTTTCATTTGTGGCGGACACCTTTCTCTTTAGAACATCTTCTGTTAACCAAATTGACTGACAATTACTTTTTTGCGTTGCATGTTCGGAATATCTAAAGACGCATTTAAAAGTGAGGTAAGTGTGTACGTGTTCAAAATCTAAATCATAATTCGCATGACATATGCTCTTCATTATGCAATTCATTAGACTCTTTCTTCATAGAATTCGGGTTTTGTTTTTTAGGCAGAATTTCACCAAAAACGTGCTTAACAATAAATTCTGAAAAAATACTAAAAAAAGTGGATTTTTATTTGCAAATGAGATAAGTCCATTAATGTGAGTAGCGTATTAATGTTGAGAACATTTCTATAGAAAGAAATGTACAGACAAAATCTTGTGTTGCTATTTTTGCAATAGAAACTTTTTTCTATAAAAAAAAGACTCCTCAGGGTACTGAGGATTTTTTTCTACAAAAAAAGACAACCCTGGGTACTGAGGAATTTTTTTCTATAGAAAAAAGACTCCTCAGAATGCTGACAAATTTTAGAAAAAAGAATCCTACGTGTTCTAAGGATTTTTTTCTATAGAAAAAAGACTCCTCAGAGTGCTAAGATTTTTTTCTATAGAAAAAAGATTGCTAAGCTTTCTGATGTTTCTTTTTTATAGAAAAAACACTACTCAGCGTACTGAGGAATTTTTTTCTATAGAAAAATGACTCCTCAAGTGTGATGATTATTTTTCTAATTTTTAAAGAAAAAAATCAGGGACCCTTGGGGTTCTACTTTTTTCCTAGAAAAAATTCAGACAACTTTGGGGTTCTACATTATTCTATAGAAAAAATTCAGAGACCCTTGGGGCTCTACTTTTTTCTATAGAAAAAATTCAGGGGTTCTACATTATTCTATAGAAAAAATTCAGAGACTTTTGGGGCTCTACTTTTTTCTATTGGGGCTCTACTTTTTTCTATAGAAAAAATTCAGAGACCATTGGGACTCTACTCTTTTCTATGGAAAAAAACTCAGAGATCATTGGGGCTCTACTTTTTTTCTATAGAATAAATTCAGAGACCCTTGGTGCTCTACTTTTTTCTATAGAATAAATTCAGAGACCATTGGGGCTCTACTTTTTTCTATAGACAAAATTCAGAGACCCTTGGGTCTCTACTTTTTTCTATAGAAAAAATTCAGAGACCCTTGGGTCTCTACTTTTTTCTATAGAAAAAATTCAGAGACCCTTGGGACTCTACTTTTTTCTATAGAAAAAATTCAGAGACCCTTGGGGCTCTACTTTTTTTCTATAGAAAAAATTCAGAGACCCTTGGGGCTCTATTTTTTTCTATAGAAAAAATTCAGAGACCCTTGGGGCTCTACTTTTTTCTATAGAAAAAATTCAGAGACCCTTTGGGCTCTACTTTTTTCTATAGAAAAAAATTCAGAGACGCTTGGGGCTCTACTTTTTCTATAGAAAAAATTCAGAGACCCCTGGGGATCTACTTTTTTTCTATAGAAAAAAGTTCAGTAGACCCTTGGGTCGACACTTTTTTTCTATAGAAAAAATTCAGAGACCCTTGGGGCTCTTTTTTCTATAGAAAAAATTCAGAGACCCTTTGGGCTCTACTTTTTTCTATAGAAAAAATTCAGAGACGCTTGGGGCTCTACTTTTTCTATAGAAAAAATTCAGAGACACTTGAGGCTCTACTTTTTTCTATAGAAAAAATTCAGAGACCCTTGGGGCTCTACTTTTTTCGATAGAAAAAATTCAGAGACCCTCAGGTTTTTCTATAGAACAAATCTTTGGGACTCTACTCTTTTGGAAAAAAACTCAGAGATCATTGGGCTCTACTTGGGATCTACTAGAAAAATAATCACTTTTTTCTATAAACAAATTCAGAGACCCTTTGGGCTTTACTTTTTTTCTATAGAAAAAATTCAGAGACCCTTTGGGCTCTACTTTTTGTCTATAGAAAAATTCAGATAGCATTTGGGCTCTACTTTTTTCTATAGAAAAAAATCAGGGGTTCTACATTATTCTATAGAAAAAATTCAGATCTACTTTTTTTCTATAGAAAAAAATTCAGAGACCATTTGGGCTCTGCTCTTTTCTATAGAAAAAATTCAGAGACCATTGGGGCTCTACCCTTTTCTATGGAAAAAACTCAGAGATACTTGGGTGTCTACTTTTTTTCCATAGAAAAAAATTCAGAGACCCTTGGGGCTCTACTTTTTTTTTATAGAAAAAATTCAGAGACCATTGGGGCTCTACCCTTTTCTATGGAAAAAACCCAGAGATACTTGGGTCTCTACTTTTTTTCTATAGAAAAAAATTCAGAGACCCTTGGGGATCTACTTTTTTTTCTATAGAAAAAATTCAGAGACCCTTGGGGCTCTACTTTTTTTCTATAAAAAATTCAGAGACCCTTGGGGCTCTACTTTTTTTCTATAAAAAATTCAGAGACCCTTGGGGATCTACTTTTCCCTATAGAAAAAAAATTCAGAGACCCTTGGGGCTCTACTTTTTTCTATAGAAAAAAATCAGAGACCCTGTTTATCTATTTTATTCTCTAGGCCTCCCGATTTCCCCTCCTATCGAAACTAAATTATTTTCATGTAATTTGACGAATCATAGATTCATGTTAAATACACGTTTCCATCACGTTCATAGCGATATGTGTGTATGTAAAACTTATAGGCGGGATGTTGATAAACCTCCTCCTGCAGCTAACAATACCTCTGATAGGCAGGTATTGAATTCGCAATTTGTTTACGAATAGATTTACGATTATATCCAATACATTATTAGCCTGATGGTGGCTTGTGGCAGACCACAAACATCGATGATGGGGAATGCCATGAGAATGCCAACAGCGTTCCCATCATAATCATCCAAATAGGCGAATAAATGACCGCTTATTAGCCGTGAATGAAATTATAAAAAAATTGATTGCGGAAATGCATTTAGCAAATCGTTTCTCTCGTCGGCTGCTGCTGCCACTGCTGGTAATTTTTTATTGTTAGGCATTTAAAGAATCGGTTTGCAAGTAATTTGAACTAGTTTATTGGTTCAGGGTTGCCACTATGGCAAAAAAAAATTGAGATACCAAAGGAGACATGCCATGTGCCTTATATAGGACATTTTTATAGAAAAAATTAGTTCTGAAGCAATTTTTAATAAACAAAAATGTTTAGGAGCAGATATTTTGCTCCCTTTGTTACATATCTCTATATTAAATATGGCAACTCTGTCAATAGATATTTGCTTGGAATTCAATTCCCCCTCTTATAATTAGCTTGTCTATTTGCAACTAATCGGAACATTTATAGCATTGACATTGTTAGTAAATCAATTAATGGTGCGGGATATGATCTCGCCTAAACATCTGGTGGTGTTGCCTTCTGCTGACAACGTCAGAACTTTGATTTATACATCTCTAATTGTACAATTAGACAAATCATATTTTGTTCAAATCTCAATAATTACGGAATCAATTAGGTGCGAATGACTATTTATAATAAATAATATCAGCGATAAGCGGTGATTGATGGGTCTATTAAAAGAAATTGAGAACAAGAGTGCCCTCTAATTTTTTTCATATAGAAAAATAATGAAGATCCAAGGGTCTACGTTTTTTTTTCTATACAAAAAAATTAGAAACCCAAGGGTCTACGAAAAAATAAAAACGCAAGGGTGTCAATAAAAAAAGAGTAGAGCCCCAAGTTACTCAGAATTTTTTCTATAGAAAAAAGTAGTGTCCCAAGGGTCTCTGCATTTCTTCTATAGAAAAAGGTAGTGCCCCAAGTGTCTCTGAATTTTTCTAGAGAAAAAAGTAGAGCCCCAAGGTTCTGAGAATTTTTTCTATAGAAAAAAGCGGAGATCCCAAGGGTCTCTGAATTGTTTCTAAAGAAAAAAAAATAGAGCCCCAAGGGTCTCTACTTCAGTAGAGACCTAGGGCCTCTAAATTTATTCTATAGGAAAAAAGTAGAGCCCCAATGGTATCAGAATTTTTCTATAGAAAAAAAGTAGAGCCCCAAGGGTCTCTGAATTTTTTCTATAGAAAAGAGTTGAGCCCCAACGGCCTCTGACTTTTTTCTGTAGAAAAGAGTAGAGTCCCAAGGGCCTCTGAATTTTTTCTATAGAAAAAAAGTAGAGCCCCAAGGGTCTCTGAATTTTTTCTATAGAAAAAGTAGAGCCGCGAGGGTCTCTGCTTCTTTCCTTAGGAAAAATTCAGTAGAGACCTAGGGGCTCTAAATTTATTGTATAGAAAAAAGTAGAGCCTCAAGGGTCTAAAAAGAGATACTCATGGGTCTACGAATTTGTTTCTATAAAAAGCAGAGAACTAAGAGTCCAAGGGTTTTTTATTCTTTTTTTAAATATTTTTCATGGCCAAATTGCTACATTGAGAAAATGTGTGATGAATGTCGGTCTCATTTATTGTGGTTTATAATGTAAGAGACCCGCATGGAATTAATTCTGCTCATTTTTGTTATTTTTTGTGCCACTAATGAGGCCGGTCATCCCATCGCCAGTACGCTTAAGTAGCGAATTATGCGATTTTTATTAAACAAAGCAAATGAAATGAAAGCCGCTCATAAATCAGACAACTATTTTGTTCACACATCCTTTTTGCAGATCTCATAGAATGTGTGCGCGCGGAGCTAACGGAAATCATGTGACGCATAGCAAAAAAATTGTCTGCTTTGAGTTTAAATTATTTAATTTGGTGTCACATGGTGGAGTTCGGTTTCGGTCATTTGCCCTGCTAGCAGGTTGGCTCAACGGCACCAAATGGAGGCAAAAAAAAAAAAAAAATATTTGTTTGACAACAGTGTCCGGATATGTGACCACAAACTGTCGTCTGGGGGTTTGTAACATGTCTGCATGATGGTTTTGTTTGGATGGTTGTTGTCGTCGCCAAACACCCAGAAATGGTAATTTTTTGTTTGTTCGATAATAAAAAAAATGAAAAGAAATACTGAGGAAATAGAGAAAATCCTCCCTGTTGTGCCTGGCTTGATTTTCTACTCGAAAACATTTTTTTTGTGATTTTTAATTAGGGAGCATCTAAAATATTGCATCGAAGCTAATACGACATTGGTCAAAGTGCATCGGTGCCAAGTTCCGCTCACCCCACCTCAACGAAACAAAACAATATTCGCCATTCAAACGAAACTCAAATTTATGACTTTATCTCGAAACCTAAAGCCAAATAATAAAACAAAACTACACATTTATTACGAAAAAAAAACACACACACACTCATGCATAGACAAACAACTGGGCTATCTACTTATTTAAGCCATGCTAGTGAGTAATTAATAAATCTGGTTTATGGTTCAAAGGTTCAATGAGAGAAGTCATAATTCGCACATTTTTAGATGCGAATAATGTAAACTAGCGGCTAAGAGAGTTTTGTAAAAAACAAAAAATCCTCAGTTTAATGAAGACTCACTTTTCTATAGAAAAAATTCTCAATACACTATAGAAAAAAATTCCTCAGCCCGCTGGAGACTTTTTTTCTATATAAAAAAATCCTCAGTTCGCTAAGGACTCTTTTGCTATAGAAAAAATTCCTCAGTTCGCTGAGGACTCTTTTTTCCATAGAAAAAAATTCCTCAGTTCGCTGAGGACTCTTTTTTCCATAGAAAAAAATTCCTCAGTTCGCTGAGGACTCTTTTTTCCATAGAAAAAAATTCCTCAGTTCGCTGAGGACTCTTTTTTCTATAGAAAAAAATTCCTCAGTTCGCTGAGGACTCTTTTTTCTATAGAAAAAATTCCTCAGTTCGCTGAGGACTCTTTTTTCTTTAGAAAAAAATTCCTCAGTTCGCTGAGGACTCTTTTTTCTTTAGAAAAAAATTCCTCAGTTCGCTGAGGACTCTTTTTTCTTTAGAAAAAAATTCCTCAGTTCGCTGAGGACTCTTTTTTCTATAGAAAAAAAATCCTCAGTTCGCTGAGGACTCTTTTTTCTATAGAAAAAAATTCCTCAGTTCGCTGAGGACTCTTTTTTCTATAGAAAAAAAATCCTCAGTTCGCTGAGGACTCTTTTTTCTATAGAAAAAAAATCCTCAGTTCGCTGAGGACTCTTTTTTCTATAGAAAAAAATTCCTCAGTTCGCTGAGGACTCTTTTTTCTGTAGAAAAAAATTCCTCAGTTCGCTGAGGACTCTTTTTTCTGTAGAAAAAAATTCCTCAGTTCGCTGAGGACTCTTTTTTCTATAGAAAAAAATTCCTCGGTTCGCTGAGGACTCTTTTTTCTGTAGAAAAAATTCCTCAGTTCGCTGAGGACTCTTTTTTCTATAGACTCTTTTTTCTATAGAAAAAAATTCCTCAGACCGCTGGGGACTCTTTTTTCTATAGAAAAAAATTCCTCAGCCCGCTGGGGACTCTTTTTTCTATAGAAAAAATTCCTCAGCACGCTGGGGACTCTTTTTTCTACAGAAAAAAATTCCTCAGCCCACTGGGGACTCTTTTTTCTATAAAAAAAAATCCTCAGCCCACTGGGGACTCTTTTTTCTATAGAAAAAAATTCCTTAGCCAGCTGGGGACTCTTTTTTCTAAAAAAAAATCCTCATCCCGCTGGGGACTCTTTTTTTCTATAAAAAAAATTCTTTAGCCCACTGGGGACCCCGCTGAGGACAATATTTTTCTATTAAAAAATTTCCAGCAAAGAAAATTATAATTAAAATTAATTGAAGGAAAAAGTAACTCACCTGAAAAACTTCTTGACATCCCGGCAGATTACTTGAATATTTGACACAACGTCCAATATTAATGCTATGAACATTGGTGATGCCATTCCGCACACACCAATCAAGATTATTGCGCATTTTACGTATCACACTGCTGCTCAAAAGTATACCAGCATTTAAATCACAATAATTCCGATCACTCAACATACGAAACTCATCACCTGCTCCGCCAGCAGCAGCGGCATCATCTGCCGCCACACCACCATCTTCACCACCCTCCATGAGCTGACGTTGTGCTGCAGCTGCCACATGATCATTAGCACCATAACTTCCATAATTCATCGATTCCGATTTGGTACCCATATACAAATCGAACGTGATACTCATGTGGTACAACATCGTCTTGAGTTTCCTTGCATCCACATAGACATTATCCTGAATGATCAGGAAATAATCATAATCATCGAGATAATTATCGGCAATGTATTTGATGACATGGAACGGTCGAAGGTTCTCCCTGGTATCGGTGAAACCGACGATATTCTTTAATTTGTAATTCGTCTTAACATTGTCGGCATTGATGAAGAATTTGATTTTGTTGACCAAATGGGCCGTGGTACGATTTATGGCCGTGGCCAGGGTATTTATGTTGTCTTGCGTAGTCATGACGCCAATGAAGATTTTCTCCCGTATGCCCAATTCGGAAGAATAATAACGCGGTCGAATGACATTTTTCACCTGTAACAGAAGAGGAGAAAAATTAAGAAAACCGACAAAGAAATCTCCAAAATAATTAATTATGAGTTAGCCATATATTTTTCTAAGAGTACTGCGATAGTTTTTCTATAGAAAAAAAGATTCCTTAACGCACTGAGGAAAAAATAGGAAAATCAGTAATCTGAGGATTTTTTTTTCATAGAACATAGAGTCCCCAATCACTGAGAAATGTTTTTTATAGAAAAGAAGAGTCTTCATTGGGTACTGAGGAATTTTTTCTATAGAAAAGAGAGTCATCAGTGGCACTGAGGACTTTTTTTCTATAGAAAAAAGAGTCCTCAGAGTACTGAGGATTTTTTCTATAGAAAAAAGAGTCTCATAGGAATTTTTTTCTATAGAAAAAAGAGTCCTCAGCGGGCTGAGAAATTTTTTTTTATAGAAAAAACAGTCCTCAGCGCACTGAGGAATTTTTTTCTATAGAAAAAACAGTCCTCAGCGCACTGAGGAATTTTTTTCTATAGAAAAAACAGTCCTCAGCGCACTGAGGAATTTTTTTCTATAGAAAAAACAGTCCTCAGCGCACTGAGGAATTTTTTTCTATAGAAAAAAGAGTCATCAGCGTACTGAGGAATTTTTTTCTATAGAAAAAAAGAGTCATCAGCGAACTGAGGAATTTTTTTCTATAGAAAAAAAGAGTCCTCAGCGAACCGAGGAATTTTTTTCTATAGAAAAAGAGTCCTCAGCGAACTGAGGATTTTTTTCTATAGAAAAAGAGTCCTCAGCGAACTGAGGATTTTTTTCTATAGAAAAAGAGTCCTCAGCGAACTGAGGAATTTTTTTGTATAGTCCTCAGCCAACTGAGGATTTTTTTATATAGAAAAAAAGAGTCCTCAGCGAACTGAGGACTATTTTTCCTATAGAAAAAAATTCCTCTGTGCTCTGAGGATCCTTTTTTCTATAAAAAAGAGTCCTCAGCACTTTGAGGAATTTTTTCTATAAAAAAAAGAGTACTCAGCGCATTGAGAATTTTTTTTCTATAGAAAAATGAGTCGTCAACGTACTGAGGATTTTTTTTCTATAGAAAAAAGAGTCCTCAGTGGGGACTGATAAATTCTTTCTATACAACAAATTCTCCTGCTAATTTACAGTTTATTATTTCGAGTTAAAAAACGGAAATTCCCAAACGACCTTGTCTTTAGCTGAGATATGATTACAACAGACTATAAATTGTGCATTGCTTGGATACTCTTGACACCTTCCGCACCACTTCAGTGCGTTCGGACTGACAAGTAGATACTCACATACATATAGACCATTTATATACAAAAACCCATAAAAAGTGTTCGAATTCTTATTTCATAAGCCATAGATAAGTGCGGTCATATATGGCTGGCTGTCTAGGGCAGCCAGGCAGGCCATAACGTTACTAGCCGTCATAAATACCGAATGGAGAAGAAGAAGTTGTTACATTGTTACCATTCCACTTCCGCCAATTTTTGTGTTATTTCCAAAGAAATGATAAGCAGAGAAAAGATAAAAACTTAGTAATGAAAAAATAGTCCAAAGAAGGAGGGGGTGATATTGGAGCAAAGGTACCCTATCTCACAAAATATTTTTTCGCTACAGAAAAAACATTTAGGTCGTTCGGGTATGGCCATCATAGAATTCCAATATCCACCATTGGCCACAATAGTTTACCACATTTTTTTTGCGTGTAAATCTTTATATAGCATTGTAAACTATTCTCTATTTGCCGTTTTCGATAATAAAAATAATAATAACAAAACAAACAAGAACACCAACAGCACCAGCGATTTAACGAAACACTAAAACACCCGATTCCGATTCTTAATTTATTTGTCTAAATATTTACATTTTCATTTAACTGGAAAACTAGACAATTAATGTTGCTTCTATTCTCGTGCTATTCCCAATACAGATTTGGCACAGATACCACCACCTCTCTGTGCCACTTCGCACAGCCCAACTGCTCTCCACCTGTCGACGACCTTGGACGGTTTGAATTCATTCCCCCCACTAAGGTAACACGAAAATACACAAAAATGCAATTAGTCAGAATTGAAGTGAGGTGAAGACAGATCGACAAGGTGAATGAAGCTTTCGGAAATTACAAGGAATTCAGGTGAATGGTTTTCTTGGTTAATGGGTCTTAGTGTTTAGGTATCTTCTTCTTGTTTGAATAACAAATTAAGTTGATGCCAAAGAAATAGGTTACACAAAAAGGTCTCAATTAATCATGGTGGAGAGATTTTTTTTGGCAAAAATGGCTCAGTACTCACAGAGGCATCTTTTTTCTATAGTAAAAAAAATCATCAGGTCCCCTGAGACATTTTTTTTCTATAGAAAAAAAAAATCTTCAGGTTCATTCTATAGAAAAAAAAACTCCGTCTTTTGTGTTGTTATTCTATCCATCCAATAATTACCGAACCCCATTTGTGACCTTAAGCGATTAAAGAAATTACGCTGTGACCTCTCGCGTCAAGATTTATAATTGCCAATGCAAATGGCAATTTTATTAGACATGGTGCAAAGTATCATCACTTCGTGTTTGTATTCAAAACAAGTAGTGATTTGGTTTTACAGTGGACGTTGCGAAACTTAGAGATGCCAATGGAATCTCCATAGAAATCTCATGGATATCTTTTGAGTTTCCTACGAGCGTTAGAAGGGTAGGTTTGAATATTTCTTCTCTGGGTTTGACATCCCTAGAACAACATAAAAACCATATCTTTGGATTATCATTTTCAATTGCCAGGCTAGTCTGTCGGTATTTCATTATTTATTTGTGAACGGCTACAAGGTGTTATTAATTTAAGAGCACGCGCTGTGAATTTCTATAAACAAAATGAGTCCTCAGACAACTGAGGATTTTTTTCTATAGAAAAAAGACTCCTCAGGGTACTGAGGATTTTTTTCTATACGAAATAGAGTCCTCAGAATTCTGAGGAATTTTTTTCTATACGAAATAGAGTCCTTAGAATTCTGAGGAATTTTTTTCTATACGAAATAGAGTCCTTAGAATTCTGAAGAATTTTTTCTATAGAAAATAGAGTCCTCAGAATTCTCAGGATTTTTTTCTATAGAAAAAAGATCCTCAAAGTACTGAGGATTTTTTTCTATAGAAAAAAGAGTCCTCAGAATAGGATTTTTTCTTTAGAAAAAGAGTCCTCAGGATAATGAGGAATTTTTTTCTATAGAAGAGTCCTCAGAGTACAGAGGAATTTTTTTCTATAGAAAAAAGAGTCCTCAGTGGTACTGAGGAATTTTTTTCTATAGAAAAAAGAGTCCTCAGTGGTACTGAGGAATTTTTTTCTATAGAAAAAAGAGTCCTCAGTGGTACTGAGGAATTTTTTTTCTATAGAAAAAAGATCCTCAGTGGTACTGAGGAATTTTTTTCTATAGAAAAAAGAGTCCTCAGTGGTACTGAGGAATTTTTTTCTATAGAAAAAAGAGTCCTCAGTGGTACTGAGGAATTTTTTTCTATAGAAAAAAGAGTCCTCAGTGGTACTGAGGAATTTTTTTCTATAGAAAAAAGAGTCCTCAGTGGTACTGAGGAATTTTTTTCTATAGAAAAAAGAGTCCTCAGTGGTACTGAGGAATTTTTTTCTATAGAAAAAAGAGTCCTCAGTGGTACTGAGGAATTTTTTTCTATAGAAAAAAGAGTCCTCAGTGGTACTGAGGAATTTTTTTCTATAGAAAAAAGAGTCCTCAGTGGTACTGAGGAATTTTTTTCTATAGAAAAAAGAGTCCTCAGTGGTACTGAGGAATTTTTTTCTATAGAAAAAAGAGTCCTCAGTGGTACTGAGGAATTTTTTTCTATAGAAAAAAGAGTCCTCAGTGGTACTGAGGAATTTTTTTCTATAGAAAAAAGAGTCCTCAGTGGTACTGAGGAATTTTTTTCTATAGAAAAAAGAGTCCTCAGTGGTACTGAGGAATTTTTTTCTATAGAAAAAAGAGTCCTCAGTGGTACTGAGGAATTTTTTTCTATAGAAAAAAGACTCCTCAGATTACGGAGGATTTTTTTTTTCTTTAGAAAAAAGACTCCTCAGGTTGCTGAGGAATTTTTTCTTTAGAAGAAAGAATGCTCAGGCTACTGAAAAAGAAAAAAGACTTCTCAGGTTACTGAGGCATTTTTTTCTATAGAAAAAATACTCCTCAGGTTACGGAGGATTTTTTTCTATAGAAAAAAGACTCCTCAGGTTACTGAGGAATTTTTTTTATAAAAAAAGGGTCCTTAGACTACTGAGAATTTTTTTTTAGAAAAAAGAGTCTTCAGTGGTTACGGAGGATTTTTTTTCTATAGAAAAAAGACTCCTCAGGTTACTGAGGAATTTTTTTATAAAAAAGGGTCCTTAGACTACTGAGAATTTTTTTTTTAGAAAAAATAGTACTCAGTCAACTGAGGATTTTTTTCCATAGGAAAAAGCGTCCTCAGACTACTCAGGATTTGTTTCTACAGAAAAAAGAGAATCTGAGTGTCACCAGATTCACTGCTTTCATCCCATAACCAACACCCTAATATTCACAGCCATGAAATCGTTTCCTTCAATTTATAACTTTGCTACAAAAAATGCTGCTCAACGTGTGGGTCGCTCGGTCAGTTGGTCATCATTTCGCAAAAAAATAGAAACAGACGCAGATATTAACAGATCTACTTGTTTGTATACACAGAAAACGAAAAAAAAAACTGAAACAAATCTCGAAAGTAAGATTGATATTCGCACGTTAAGAATTAGAATAGAAAAGGAATGCATAGAGAAAAGACCATACACACAGACACACAATTAAAATAACTTGAAGAAATCCCTCCCATAAATCTCCACAATTGATGATAGCTGGCATTAAATCTGCATCACATCTGAGACAGATATTATAATCTGTATCATCGGAACAAGGAGGGGTTGGATGGAGATCAACACTGGCACCCAACTAAACATATACAGAGCTAGAATGAATGAAAGACATTTACATCTACATTATGCCTTATGATATTCTGTGGGCAGCACGAATTCATTGTGCGGACTCTTCAGTCAATTGATAACGTCTACCCGGTACGGTAGGTAGTAAGTGGAGGCTTAATCGACTTTCAAGTACCTTAGAGATTTTGCTTTTCAAAATGTTGGCAAGCATATTTCAAATAGATTTCAAGTGGCACCAAGTTTGGTTGTGGGAAAATTGGCAGTAAATGAAAAATTACTAATTCGGTTAACTTTTCTGGAAAAAATTCCACAGATATCTGAGGAGTCTATTCTACAAAAATCCCTCAGTATGCAGAGGACTCTTTTTCAAATAGAAAAAATAGTCCTCAATGCACTGAGGAATTTTTTTCTACAGAAAAAAAGAGTCCTCAGAGTACTGAGGAATATTTTCCTACAGAAAAAAGAGTCCCCAGTGATACTGAGGAATTTTTTCCTACAGAATGAATTTTTTTCTATAGAAAAAAGAGTCCTCAGTGGGTATTGAGGATGTTTTTCTACAGAAAAAAGAGTCCTCAGTGGGTACTGAGGAATTTTATTTATAGAAAAAATAGTCCTCTGTGGTACTGAGGAATTTTTTTTCTATAGAAAAAAGAGTCCTCAGAGATGCTGAGGAATTTTTTTCTATAGAAAAAAGAGTCCTCAGAGATGCTGAGGAATTTTTTTCTATAGAAAAAAGAGTCCTCAGAGATGCTGAGGAATTTTTTTCTATAGAAAAAAGAGTCCTCAGAGATGCTGAGGAATTTTTTTCTATAGAAAAAAGAGTCCTCAGAGATACTGAGGTATTTTTTTCTATAGAAAATAGAGTCCTCAGCGGAACTGAAGAATTTTTTTCTATAGAAAAAAGGAGTCCTCAGTGATACTGAGGAATTTTTTCTATAGAAAAAAGGAATTTTTTCTATAGAAAAAAGAGTCCTCAGTCGTACCGAGGATTTTTTTCTATAGAGAAAAGAGTCCTCAGTCGTACCGAGGAATTTTTTCTATAGAGAAAAGAGTCCTCAGTCGTACCGAGGAATTTTTTCTATAGAAAAAAGTCCTCAGTCGTACCGAGGAATTTTTTCTATAGAAAAAAGTCCTCAGTCGTACCGATGAATTTTTTCTATAGAAAAAAGAGTCTTCAGAGTACTAAGGAACTTTTTCTATAGAAAAAAGAGTCCTCAGAGTACTGAGAAAAAAGATTCAATAGGCTTATTAGATTCCTCAGTAGGCGGAGGAGAATTTTTGGTTCGTAAAAGAGAAAATGCGATTATAGAGTACCCTGAATCAAAAACGAACCCTATACCCCTTCTCCGATGTCATGGCAATTTACTCGACAATATAGATTGTTGTCTTTTATGAATGAATATGCAAACAACAAACCCAACAACAACAAAAATACAATATGTACTCGTATGTATGTAAATATTTGTTTGCAAAGAATCACTGGTCTCAAATCCAGACCTCATTGTCAACTGTCATTTTTTTAAGTTTCTTCGATGATTTCTTCTTCGTATCCTCCTTTCGATGATTTTAGCTTTGTTTGCTTTCTCTGGAAATTTGTTTTGTTTTCCCTCTTTGGCGGATGTCTATTGGATTTCCAATTTAAAAAAGTGTTTATTTTAATTATTTTGTTGGTTTTGCAGGTATGCACGGATGGATGATTGATTAGTGGTTCGGAGGTTGTTTAGCATGGCCCCATGTACCAGAGCCCAAGTGTATGTAAATATGTTTGTCTGTGTGTGAATATTTGTTATTCGGTAATCAAGTCAAATGTGAAAAGTAAACACAGAAGACACAACACTTTTTTTCGATTTTGTTTAATTCGGGAATACATCGTATCGGATTAAGGTATGACGCAAACAATGGCGAAGACGGAGACGACCACCAAAGAAAATCATTCGCCACCCTGCCAGGCCTGATAGGCAGTGAAACTGATAATCAAATTAATTTTTTTTTTTCGTAAATGATAGTCGTTTAACTGTTTCCTTGGATTAAAAATATCAGTCCGCTTTTTTGTGGGTTGCTTATCTGTTCGACAAGGCGATTGTATAATAAATAGCTGAGGTCAATTGGGCGTTTATTCGATTTTTATTAATAATGTGTCGACAAGTCTATAAAGGCGCAATTGTGAGAGATAACCTGTGGTCTTAACAAATCATTTGATAATAAGTTTCAATATTTTTTCACTATAGAACAAAATGGCAAGGATTTTTTCTATATGAAAAATTCATCAGTGCCAATGAGGACTATTTTTTCTATAGAAAAAAATCCCTCACTAGCAGTGAGGACTATTTTTTTTATAGAAAAATTTGTTTGTTATACAAAAAATTGTTTCTATACAAAAAAGACTCCTCAGGGTACTGAGGATTTTTTTCTATAGAAAAACGACTCCTCAGGGAACTGAGGAATTTTTTTCTATAGACAAAAGACTCCTCAGGGAACTGAGGAATTTTTTATAGTAAAAAGGCTCCTCAGGGAACTGAGGAATTTCTTTCTATAGAAAAAAGACTCCTCAGGGTACTGAGGAATTTTTTCTATAGAAAAAAGACTCGTCAGGGCACTGAGGAATTTTTTTCTATAGAAAAAAGACTCGTCAGGGTACTGAGGATATTTTTCTATAGAAAAAAGACTCGCCAGGGTACTGAGGATTTTTTTCTATAGAAATAAGACTCCTCAGGGTACTGAGGAATTTTTTCTATAGAAAAAAAGACTCCTCAGGGTACTGAGGATTTTTTTTCTATAGAAAAAAGACTCCTCAGGGTACTGAGGATTTTTTTTCTATAGAAAAAAGACTCCTCAGGGTACTGAGGAATTTTTTTCTATAGAAAAAAGACTCCTCAGGGTACTGAGGAATTTTTTTCTATAGAAAAAAGACTCCTCAGGGTACTGAGGAATTTTTTTCTATAGAAAAAAGACTCCTCAGGGTGGGTCGCTTATCTGTTCGACAATGCGATTGTATAATAAATAGCTGAGGTCAATTGGGCGTTTATTCGATTTTTATTAATAATGTGTCGACAAGTCTATAAAGGCGCAATTGTGAGAGATAACCTGTGGTCTTAACAAATCATTTGATAATAAGTTTCAATATTTTTTCACTATAGAACAAAATGGCAAGGATTTTTTCTATATGAAAAATTCATCAGTGCCAATGAGGACTATTTTTTCTATAGAAAAAAATCCCTCACTAGCAGTGAGGACTATTTTTTTTATAGAAAAATTTGTTTGTTATACAAAAAATTGTTTCTATACAAAAAAGACTCCTCAGGGTACTGAGGATTTTTTTCTATAGAAAAACGACTCCTCAGGGAACTGAGGAATTTTTTTCTATAGACAAAAGACTCCTCAGGGAACTGAGGAATTTTTTATAGTAAAAAGGCTCCTCAGGGAACTGAGGAATTTCTTTCTATAGAAAAAAGACTCCTCAGGGTACTGAGGAATTTTTTCTATAGAAAAAAGACTCGTCAGGGTACTGAGGAATTTTTTTCTATAGAAAAAAGACTCGTCAGGGTACTGAGGATATTTTTCTATAGAAAAAAGACTCCTCAGGGTACTGAGGATTTTTTTTCTATAGAAAAAAGACTCCTCAGGGTACTGAGGAATTTTTTTCTATAGAAAAAAGACTCCTCAGGGTACTGAGGAATTTTTTTCTATAGAAAAAAGACTCCTCAGGGTACTGAGGAATTTTTTTCTATAGAAAAAAGGGTCCTCTGTGGTACTGAGGAATTTTTTTCTATAGAAAAGAGTCCTCAGTGGTACTGAGAAATTTTTTTCTATAGAAAAAGACACCTCAGGGCACTGAGGAATTTTTTTCTATAGAAAAAAGACTCCTCAGGGTACTGAGGAATTTTTTTCTATAGAAAAAAGACTCCTCAGGGTACTGAGGAATTTTTTTCTATAGAAAAAAGACTCCTCAGGGTACTGAGGATTTTTTTCTGTAGAAAAAAGACTCCTCAGGGTACTGACGAATTTTTTTTCTATAGAAAAAAGACACCTCAGGGTCCTGACGAATTTTTTTCTATAGAAAAAAGACACCTCAGGGTCCTGACGAATTTTTTTCTATAGAAAAAAGACACCTCAGGGTCCTGACGAATTTTTTTCTATAGAAAAAAGACACCTCAGGGTACTGAGGAATTGTTTTCTATAGAAAAAAGACTCCTCAGGGTGCTGAGGAATTTTTTTCTATAGAAAAAAGACTCCTCAGGGTGCTGAGGAATTTTTTTCTATAGAAAAAAGACTCCTCAGGGTACTGAGGAATTTTTTTCTTTAGAAAAAAGACTCCTCAGGGTACTGAGGAATTTTTTCTATAGAAAAAAAGACTCCTCAGGGTACTGAGGAATTTTTTCTATAGAAAAGACTCCTCAGGGTACTGAGGAATTTTTTCTATAGAAAAAAGACTACTCAGGTTACTGAGGATTTTTTTTTATAGAAAAAAGACTCCTCAGGGTACTGAGGATTTTTTTTTTCTATAGAAAATACTCCTCAGGGTACTAAGGAATTTTTTTCTATAGAAAATACTCCTCAGGGTACTGAGGAATTTTTTCCTATAGAAAAAAGACTCCTCAGGGTACTGAGAATTTTTTTTCTGTAGAAAAAAACTCATTACGGGGTATTTTTATAGAAAAAAAATCTACTCCGTCTACTGTGGAATGGGTAGCTTTTTTTAGTTTTTTTTCTGTAGAAAAAATCTACTTCAAGATATCTTGGTTTTCTAATAAATGTATAGGTTGTGATTAATTTCGATCGGTTATCGAGAATTTGTTTCGGGAAGCAGACATTGAATGACGAATATTTAATTTGACGCAATATTGATAAAGTCCATCAGATAATGTTTGTCGCTCATAATGGGTTAACGAATAGTTGTATGGCAGAGTGTGAGCGAGAGAGGGGGAGGTGGTATCAAATTCATATCTTTGTCGTCGTCGTGTTGTATATAAACAACAAAGCTTGATAGATACGCATTGATGATTAGAAGTGAAAAAAATTAAATTATAACGAAGCATGGAAAAAAAGATATTTGATAAAAATTAGTTCTGTAGAAGAAATCGGAAGACATGGAAAACATAAAAGATATTTAGAAGACTTAACTCGAAACTGGAGTCAAATGTCTTAGGAGAATAGCTCTTAAATATTTCCTCTCAAAATATTTCAACTTCAAAGCGATTAGAGGCATTCTTCTGTTTTTTCGTAAAGAAATGACCTTGAACTTCTTATTAATAAAAATTCCAGTTAATTATGTATTTTTTTTTTATTACGAATTCAAGCGCATTAACATAAACCAAAATTAACATTTAGAATGCGATCTTCTTAGACCTGACCCAATTAATATTTAATGACAAATAATTTCAGCACATTTGAATAAATATTCCGTTATACCTAATCGGTATTTATTTATGTTTATCCAAGTATGTGTGAACATTTATCACGTCATAATAGATAAAGACACTGGTTGTTTGGATATTATTATATTTTGAATTAATTTGTCTTAAATATAATAAAAAATAAATAAAAAAACAGATTTCAAAGAAAAAACTCCCTAGTGGTCCAATTGAAGTTTTATGTAGAAAAAGATCCTCATTTGGGCTGAGGACACATTTTTTTCTATAGAAAAAAATCCTCAGTTCGCTGAGGACTCTTTTTTGTAGAAAAAAAAAATCCTCAGTTCGATGAGGACTCTTTTTTCTATAGAAAAAAAAAATCCTCAGTTCGCTGGGGACTCTTTTTTCTATAGAAAAAAATCCATAGTACCATAGTACTCACTGAGGACTCTTTTTTCTATAGAAAAAAATCCTCAGGACTCTTTTCTCTATAGAAAAAACAAATCCTCTGTGCTCTGAGTATTGTTTTTTCTATAGAAAAAATACCCACTGAGGACTCTTTTTTCAATAGAAAACAATTCCTCAGCAAACACTGAGGACTCCTTTTTCTATAAAAAAAAATTCCTCAGTTACAATTGAGGATTCTTTTTTCTATACAAAAAAAAATCCTCAGTACCCACTGAAGACTCTTTTTTCTATAGAAAAAAATCATTAGTACTCTTTTTTTCTATAGACAAAAATTCCTCAGATACCACTGAGGACTCTTTTTTCTATAGAAAAAAATCCTCAGTACCCACTGAGGACAAAAAAATCCTCAGTACCCACTGAGGACTCTTTTTTCTATAGAAAAAAATCTTCAGTACTCTTTATTTCTATAGACCAAAATTCCTCAGATACCACTGAGGACTCTTTTTTCTATAGAAAAAAATCCTCAGTACCCACTGATGACTCTTTTTTTCTATAGAAAAAAAATTCCTCAGTGCTCTGAGAACTCCTTTTTTCTATAGAAAAATTTATCACTGCTCTGAGGACTCTTTTTTCTATAGAAAAAAATCCTCAGTGCTCTGAGGACTCTTTTTTCTATAGAAAAAAATCCTCAGTGCTTTGAGGACTCTTTTTTCTATAGAAACAAATTCCTTAGTATCCTCAGTGCTCTGAGGACTCTTTTTTCTGTAAAAAAAACATCAGTACCCACTGACGGATCTTTTTTTATAGAAAAAATTCTTCAAAAAAAATCATCATTTTTGTGTTTATTTTTGTTTTGACAAAGAAACAGAAAAAAAATATTTATGTTTTTGAGTTCTCCTTCTTCTTCGCCGTCTTGCAAAAACATTTAAAACCACTTGTTGATTTCGATTTTTGCCCCGACCGTATTTTTTTTGTCATTCGATTGCGTGCTGCACGTGTTCCATTCATTCATAGGCGACCATTTAATTGGTCGTTTGCCAACAATTTTACAAAGTCAATTAATTTCTAATGGGCCATAGGCGATCTACAAACAAAATTGTAGTATTTCCTATTATTATTATTTTGGCAAAATGTTGGAAAACCCCCTCACTTCCTCCCAATTTTATTTATTTATTTTTGTTTTATTGGGGATTTACTGATATGACATTTATCAGTACAGTGTTTCTTATCTTCTGCTGATAAATTCGGTATGGAGAATTTTGGTAGTACGTCACACAAGGCTATTTTGAATATAAATATATAGAGCACCAAGATTAACCGGGTGTCCATCAACTAGGGTCACAATTATGTTGGCCGATTGAAGTATGGAAAGGTGGAGAGATATTTTTTAAATATATTTATTAGGGTTAATATTCCTTCTCAAAATATGATTTCCTGTAGCAGGAATGATTGAACCTTTTCCCATTAGTCATCATTAATATGACCA
>NW_026877770.1:0-22834 GCF_032173495.1 Musca vetustissima | reverse complement strand
CCATGGTTTTTGCTGCGGCAAAGTCAATCAACCTCATGCCGTTGTCGGATGGTCCTTCATGGAGGCTGAATTTTCCGACGGTGGGGCCAAACATATTTTCCCTTCCGATTTTTGCATTAACGTCTCCTAGCAGAATTTTAATGTCATGTCTTTGGTGTGTTAGCCTTTATCTTCGGTCGGATCATGGGCGCAAATGAGACTGATGTAGAAGACTTCGCTTTTATACGGATTATAGCAATTCGCTCATCTACTGGAGTGAATCTTTTATTCTTCTGTTAACCAATCGTAATCGTCTGATTTACTTACGCCAGTCCCTTTCCATCGCATTTCCTGTAAGGCAATAATATAGGCTTTGTACTTCTTGAGTACATCCACCAAAGCGAACACTGCGTCTGTTCTGTACAATGTGCGCACTTTCCAAGTACAGATTCACAGATCGTGGGTTTGGTTTCCTTTTTCATTGATTTTTCATAGTAGGAGGGGTTTTCTGAGTATGGGCAACTAACCCGACACCTCAACCCATTTTGTTATAGTTCTTATGGGTGAACTCGCGGCACATATTAGCTCACTATTTCATCGGGTGATGCAAATAGCACCCCTGGTGTCACCACGGGAGGTCAGTGTCCACAATTGAGATGAAATAGGGGCCAAGATAAGCCTGTACTTCGCCATGTTAAAGACAATCAGAGCCATTGCTTGCTATCTATCATCCCCTACGCCACCCCACGCATCTTATGTCTTGAAAAAATATTCTTTAAAAATCCACGCCTATTATCAGCTCAAATATTCTTCACTTTTTCATACTTCCACCTCTACAATAGCCCATAAATATATCTGTCGCTGGGAAAAGGAAAATAGGAAAACAATGCCAGCAACAACAACAACAGAAAACTGTACGAAAAGATGGATAATCTGAGAGCACACGCCTGCATCATTAGCACTTTTAGCTGACACAAACAATTTAACAAAATAAGTATCGGTGGTGTTTGCAAGTATTTGTGAGAATGGCACTCGGCGGGTGTGTGTATGAGTGTGTGTGTTCCTTGTACAATTGTTTAAGTGAACCACATTTTTCCGAACTTGTTGTTTTTACTGTGTGAATAGAGGCATAAGTACCAAAAACTTAAGACAGACATCCAGACACTTCGACACAGTAATGAAGATAATGTGAGATTTGTTTTATCTTTTTCTGCTGTTGCCATTTTTTTGTTTCTATTTGTCTTTCGGATCGAAGAAGAGTAGGATGGATGGATTTTTTTCTTCGTGTTTGCCATTTCCAAAGTTTTCTGTTGTTTTTCTTTGTGACACCGCTCACTAATTTGCCAAAGAAATTTACATGAAAACAGTAAACTTTTATATTTCTTTGTCATCTCTTTGCATTCTTAACTAACTTTGCCACAGTGTTTGAGTATTTTTTTTTTTTGAAGATTATATTAAGACCTGAAACTTTGCATTGTCGCACAAATAATCGTACCCCTATCTGTGAAAACGTTTATAATTATTTTAGATTTGTGTTTTTGTTTATTCTTTGTCGTCATCATTTGTTATGATTGAAAGAGAAGAATATTGTTTTATTAGTTGTTTCTTTTGCTGGATTAGGCCCATTTACTTGCAAAAGAACTACCTTCGGATTTTTTTTTTGTGCAGTTGGAGTTCATTTGCAACTGCTAACAATGTGGAACGTGTAATTACCATGGGAGAAATTAGGCCAATAAGACGATTGGATTCATTAAAGAATATTTTTTCAAGGCTATTATAAGGCGTGGATTTTTTAATGAATATTTTTTTCAAGGTCCATACAAGGTGTGGATTTTTTAAAAAATATTTTTTTAAAGGCTCATACAAGGCGAAGATATTTAAAAGAATATTATTTCAAGGCTAATATAAGGCGTAGATGATATAGACACATGCTTTTTGTTGAAAATATGCATAGAATCACTTTCTATGTCGATTTATGAATGTCCGGCTGTCTGTCTGCCTGTCTGTCCATATTAATTTGTAAACAAAGTGCAGGTCGCATTTATTATTTGAATTGGATGAAATTTGGTACCGCTCATTCATTTGGCCCAAAGACGAACTCTATTGAAATTGGGAAAAATCGGTTTAGATATAGCTCCAATAAGGTGGTTGGTGCACCAAAGTCCCTAAATATCTTTCGATTTGCCCGAAATCTGGCACAGGGTACTAAATGAAGCCTAAGATGATGTGCGCATAGTTTCGTGAAAATCGGTTCAGATTTAGATATAGCTCCCATATATATTTTCGTCAGATTTAATGCAAATGGTGTACCAATGTCCCTACATATCTTTCGATTGGCACGGAATTTGGCACAGCGTAATTAATTTGGGCTGGAATGATGTGTGTTAAGTTTCCTGAAAATCGGTTCAGATTTAGATATAGCTCCCATATATATTTTCGTCCGATTTAAGGTAAATCGTGCACCAAAGTACCTATATATGTTTCGATTTGCACGAAATTTGGCATAGCGTACTGAATTAAGTCTAGAACGATGTGTGTAAAATTTCTTGAAAATCGGTTCAGATTTAGGTATAGCTCCCATATATATTTTCGTCCGATTCAATGTAAATGGTACACCAAAGTACCTTTATATATTTCGATTTGCACAAAATTCGGTTCAGGTTTAGATATAGCTCCCATATATATATTCGTCCGATTTAACGTAAATGGTGCACCAAAGTCCGAATATATTTTTCGATTTGCACGAAATTTGACATATTCAAGGCCCATACAAGAGGCGTGGATTTTTTAAAGAATATTTTTCCAAGGCCCATACAAGAGGCGTGGATTTTTTAAAGAATATTTTTTCAAGGCCCATACAAGAGCCGTGGATTTTTTAAAGAATATTTTTTCAAGGCCTATATATGGAGTGGATTTTTTAAAGAATATTTTTTCAAGGCCTATATAAGGCGTGGATTTTTTAAAGAACATTTTTTCAAGGCCTATATAAGGCGTGGATTTTTTAAAGAATATTTTTTCAAGGCCTATATAAGGCGTGGATTTTTTAAAGATTTTTTTTTTAAAGAAAAATTTTTTCAACTACCTAAAACCTCCAGGCCAATTTTTTAAAGAAAAATTTTTTCAAGGCCTATATAAGGCGTGGATTTTTTAAAGAACATTTTTTCAAGGCCTATATAAGGCGTGGATTTTTTAAAGAACATTTTTTTTGCATATATATACGAACTACAGGCTCCATTTGGAGTTTATATCTGGCTTACTCCACACATCGTTTGTTTTCATTCCCACGACGAAAAAAAAAGTTTTTCTTTCCTCAAATATTTACTGATTCATTTATCATGCATCAATATGAGATTGCAAAATAAAGCAAATTTTAGGAAGAAATAAACAAATAAAAAAATCCATTGAAACTGTATCAGGACAAGTGAAAAAAACACTCAAATGAAAAGAAATGAAATTTTAAATGAACATTTTTTTCTGCTTTTGTTTGCAACTTTTTCTTCATTCTCCACCTTTTTTCGTATGGTATTGGGCTGAATTTGTCTTCAAAACAAATTGTTTGTTTCAATTTTCAGCATTTTTTTTTTCATTTGTCTTTGTCTACCATCCATCCTAAGGAGAGAAATGTAAACTTTACCCCGTATTGATGTCTTGGGAGCTATTTGACAAATCAGTGATATGCAAAGATAGATCGACAAAGGAGGATATGTGGCAAAAAAGCGTATGAGAAATTGATTATATTTGATTATTCTATGTATGAGTAAATCATGCTGATGTATAAGGCCTACAAGCTTACACTACATAGAAGTGAATATCATCGATAAAATTGACATTTTCAGTAAATTAACAATTTTAAAATATGTGTTTTTTTAAGCGCACTATTCCATCATTAATAAAAAAATACTTTTTATCTTATTGTTGAAAGCATTTAGGGCCATAGTTGCTTGTAGCAAAATTGTACTAATTCCACATATCCAGAGCATCATCATTGACATAAGTTGATGTTAATGCTCTCGGTATGACATGAATTTGGCACACGTTAAAATATGTGGCGTGCCAGAAATTCTTAATTGTCTTTTTAGTTGTTGTAATGTAGTTATGTGGGGGAATTTTTGTGAAGATGCGGCTAATTTTGTACAAAGAAAAAATATGTCACATAAATAGACAAAACAAAACAGAAGTATATTGCCATAGGTGTTACTGTCACTTACTTGTTAACAAAAAGCAGAGTTATGCTGTCACATTTAACACGTTGAGGAATTACATGAAAGAAACAGCTTCGTTTTGAAAGTAGGATTTGACATAAGTAGTTCTCATGGAAAATTTAGTGTTTGATGAGGTGAAAATGGTCGTTAACGTTGTTTTTGTCTTAATTTTGAAAAATTTCTATCTGAATATATAATCGCTTGATATATGAAAATTGATTTACCCGGATCTTTATGGGAATGCTACTAAAACTTCCCAAATATTCCCATCCAGTCCCTTTCTAGCCCTACCAAACGCATAGCAGAACCGTCCTGGCCGTTAGTAATGTTTTGACCACCGTTTGAAGTGCTTCAACGCTCTTTGACCACGATCGCTTTCGCAACGGGTTATCGTATGTGATCCATTTCTCATTTCCAGTCACCATCCGTCTATCTCATTCCGTGGATCTATCTCATTCCGTTTGGCCAAGGCTTAGTAGATTGAAATTCGATTGGTGTGCCACCCAAACATCGAGCTTTTTTATACCCTTCACTACACTGTGGTACAGGGTATTATGTCTTTGTGCATATGTTTGTAACAAACAAAAGGAAACGAGATAGACACATGGTTCCTTTTGAGAATATGCATAGAATCACTTTCTGAGTCGATTTATGCATGTCCGTCTGTCCATGTTAAATTGTAAACAAAGTGCAGTCGCATTTATTAGCCGAATTGGATAAATTTGGTACAGTTCGGAACAAAGTTGAAATCGCATTTATATAAGTCCCATATATATATATATATATATATATATTTTCGTCCGATTTAAAGTAAATGGTGCACCAAATTCCCTATATAACTTTCGATTTGCACGAAATTTAGCATAGGATGAACCCTATTGAAAATTTCTTGAAAATCGGTCCAGATTTAAATATAGCTCCCATATATATTTCAGTTCATCCAATTTCATGTTAATGGCGTTATGACGGACATGTTAAAATCGTTACAGCGAATTCGTAAGGACCAAGTAAATGAGTTCGCTGGAGAAGAAGTTCATTATATCCAAGGTAAGGCAAAGCATAGGTTTAGCAGAAAAAAATATATTCATTTAGAAACTGGTATGTTCTATGTCCTTTTTGACAATTCTTAAGCTGCTTTTCTTTTCCTTTAATGAACCTGACATTACACCTGAATTTTTTGTAAAGGTTGCCAGCGTTCGAGCACAAATCAATTTTTGTTAAGACCGCCATAGTCTGTAATAAGTCTATGTGTAGCAACTTCGTTATATCCGAATTAGTAGTTCGTTATGAAAAAAGTGTATTATACTTCGTAGTTCGCTATGAAAGTAAAAAATATGTATGTAAAATATGTCTTAAAACTTCGGATCCAGTTCACTATAAAGAATGTTCGTTATTACCGGTGTTCGTTATAAGCGTACTCGACTGTTCTTTATAACGTTAGAAAGGTTCCTTCAGTGAGTTACAAATGGAAAAAGCTAGCTTAATTTAAATCAAAATCAATAAAATTTGAAATTTGCGAAAATCAGTTCAGATTTTTATATAGCTCACATATATGTTATCATCCGGTTAGATTTAAACGATGCACCAAATTGCCAAGATTTGCCTGATTTTGACGAAATTTAGCCTAGAATAACGTATGATAAATTTTTGTGCCATCCGGTTTTATTTAAATGGTGCTCCAAATGCCCTATGGTTGTTCGAGCTACACGGAATTTTTCATAGCTTATTGAATGGTCGGTTTAGCCTAGAATAACGTATGATAAATTTTTATGCCATCCGATTTTATTTAAATGGTTCTGCAAATACCCTATGGTTGTTCGAGCTACACGGCATTTTTCATAGCTTATTGAATGGTCGGTTTTGGTATCCTATTATATCTTTTGTGGTCCCAAGGGTTTTTAACGCCCCGAAATATTGTCCGTCTGTCCGTTATATAATTTTTAAACATGATACAAACCACCGTTATGAACCAAACTTCACCAAAATTTGTCAAATTTTGTCAGACTCGAAAAGTTGATAGTATTTTCAAGAGTAATGGTTAGCCTCTAAATTTGTACCAATTATTTAGTTATATGTACTCGGATGTGGGATCAGATAAGATATATTATCGCATAGAATGAAAAAAGAATTGTTTTATGGTTTTCTAATCCCTCTAAAGGCCTCTATAGTAAGCGGAACAGCACAAATTTTTACACGGGGAAAGAATCTGGCCATCTATTTATTTAGTGTTAAATGACATAAGATTTTTGTGTGTAAAATAACCAAATTTGAATCGTATGGCGGAAATATTATTCGAAAAATATACCAGAATAGCAATGAAGAGATGTTGACCTCTAATCGATTAAGACGGTGCAAATATCACGAAATATTCCTGAGGCTACATCGCACATATGTATCATATGTTCGACCCAATCCGACTATACTGCTCCGCTTACTGGTTATAGCATGAATTTTGTGGTGTACATTCAAAATGCTTTAAGTTGGTCCGGACCTTTATATGTCGATTTTTTATATTAGGAGGGGTTTTCCAAGTGTGTCCAACTAACCCGACGCCTCAACCCCTTTTTTATAGTTCTTATGGGTGAACTTATCAAGATTTAAATAACCGAAATGCTAAAAATGAAGCTGGAGCTTTAATGGGAGCTATGTCGAAAACATGGACTTATACTAAAATTTGTTTATCATATCAATATCAATACGACGAATATTTAGAGGTGTATTGTTTTAGAATTGCTTCGAAAATTTCAAAAACTCCATATTTTTAAAAAAACTCTTTTGATTTGTTAAATTTCAAACAACTGACCGGCCCCAAAAACACTTTCTCATCGCTCAATTTTATTTAATATTTTAAATAAGGACTAAAGGTCAAATAACAATACAAAGTAAATGCACAATCCGTTAATGCCACCTGTAAATATGGACCACGAAAAGTGTGTCAATCTCTATATACATACAGGAGACAATAACAGATACAAAAACTATAAAACTTTTTCAATTTATTCAGCATTCTCTCTGCTTCGAATATTTTGCTCTAGTGTATGTGCGTTCTTTGTTCACGTTTTAAAACTGAATACAAAACAACAAGAACAACAAAAAAAGTGACTAATCTGTCCATACCCATTTTTTGTAATTCATTCATTCAGAATCATTCACATGTGCAACTATTTATAACTGAATATAAGTTCGTGCTATATACCATTCTTATGTGAAAGGATATGGACAAACAAAACAAAAAAAGGCTTATATACATATACGTATGTATGTGAGTGTGTGTGTGTGCACACATACAATTATATTGGCAGACAATACAATCCTGGTTATTTTAGTTGTTCTTCTGGTTGGTGTTGTTGTTGTTGCAGCTGATGACGGCTATTGTGGTAGTGGCGGTTCTGGTTTCTACACTTGTGGTGTAGGTGGTGATAACACGACGACCACCATCACCGCCAGCACCAGCACCACCACCACCGCCACCATCACCCAAGTAGGTAACATAACAATTGTAATTACAACAATTCGTAAACGTACAATGACTTCTTGCTCCAGTTGCAATTGATGTGTGGGTGTGTTAGTATGTGTGTGACTGTTTCTGGGCACGAGAGTGAAAACATGGCACTAGCAAACATATTTATGTACATGCCAGCAGGATAGTCTCTATATCGGTATATAGAGTCCAAACTAAAGTGAAAGCATCCTAAAAACCATTCATTTTTCCACAAAACACATCCAATTCTGTGTTCTGTTCAGGTTAGTTTTAAGGCTTCGGGTTGCATTATTGTGTTAGTAGGTTTCCCGTGGCGTTAGCTTCGTTTCAAACTTCAATATGTCTGTCGATAAGACCGCTTGAACATGGTGTAAACTAACAACTGAACAAATGTTGGAGGGTGGGGTGAGAAATTGTGGTAAAAGGATTTGTCTTAACCATTGACTAATATTATCAGCTAAAGTACTAGAGAATATTAATGGTGCACGCCTTTTCGAAAATATTTTCCTTAATTAGCTGGCTTGTTGCAGAACGGGTTTTCCATAAGCCTAGCTTAAAAAAGATTTCCAAGCGCATCGGTCTTGTGCACAACTCATCAAATTTGAAGGACCACTTTCCAAGATGTTGTCCTCTATTTGATTTTTCCATCTAATTCGTGGCCTTCCCCTTCGGCGGAAACTATCAGTACGCTCGCTTTTATATGCCTATTGAGCTGGTGCATTCTCATTCATTCGCACAACAGGGCCTAGCCACCGTAATCGCTGCAACTCAATACGAACGCGTATAAAATGTAAAGCTCGTGGTTCGACGCAGATCGGCCAGTAGATCTTTCGGAGAATTTTTCTCTCAAACACCCCAAGACCTGCCTCATCTGCTTGCTCAAGCACCCATGCTTCTGATCCATATAACAGCATAGATAGTATCAGCGTCTTTTATATTGTGCGTTTGTTCTGGCGGGAGGTGGCTTTGTTTCTAAACTACTTACTTAGACCATGTAGCATCTGTTGGCCATCACAATCCTTCCGCGAATTTCAAAACTGATGTCATTCGTTTTATTTATGGCGGTACCTACGTATATAAAACCTTTTACTACCTCCAAGCTGTAGTTCTCAAGTTCCACAGTTGGTCCGAGTTAACTGGGCGTCTTGCACGTTGCTACCATCAGCTCGGTCTTCTAGCCGTTTACTGCCAGTCCCACTTTGGCAGACTCCTTCTCAATTTGTTCAAAGGTGGCTGTTACCGCTCGCCATGTTCGACCCATTATGTCGATGTCATCGACATAGGCGAATAGCATGTGTTGTTTGGTGCACAGAGTGTCATTTCTGTTCACCTTTGCGTCTCGTATGACCTTTTCCAGTAGGAGGTTAAAAAGATCACACGACAAAGTGTCATCTTGTCTGAATCCTCGTTCGGTAAAGAAAGGCTCCTAAGATCCTTTCCGACATTAAATGCAGACCTTGTGCCACTTAAAGTTATCCAGCATAGCCCTATTAATGTTGCAAGAATGCCGAACGCAGACATGGCTTTTAACACCTCTGAACGGATAGGACTGTCGAATGCAGCTTTATACTCGAAGAATAGGTGGTATGTGTCGATGAGTTTTTCTTTTCCAGGATTTGGCGCAGAGTGAAAATCTGATCAATGGTGGATTTGCTAGGTCTGAAGCCGCATTGGTATTGTCCAATAATGTCATTGACGATTGGCTTCACACAGCACGATGGATAGCACTTTATATGCGATGGGAAAAAGGTTAATTCCTCTATAGTTGACACATATCGTCTTGTGTCCTTTTTTGTGCACGGGACACAGGATGCTGAGGTTCCAATCAGTGGGCATGCGTTCCGCTAGCCAAATTGTACCAAGCATCTGTCCACCAGTATTGAATAGTTCGGCTGGTAACCCATCGGCTCCTGCTCCTTTATTGTCCTTGAGCCGATTTATTGCTTTTATGACCTCATCTTGGCTAGGTGGTATACACGCTATACCATCATGTCTTATTGGTTCTGGTGCATGCTCCTGATCAGCATTTGACCACCAGTCTTGAATAGTTCGGCTGGTAACCCATCGGTTCCTCCAGATGTATTATTCCTCAGCAGATTAATTGGTTTTATGACCTCATCTTGGCTAGATAGTATACACTCTATACCGTCATCTATTATTGGTTCTGGGGTATCTTTTTCACCGCCGTTATTTGACACCAGAAGCTTTTCAAAATCCTCCTTCCAGATCCTCAACAGGATGTCTGTATCTATCACCAGGTTTCCTTCGTTATCTCTACAGGAAGATGTGCCTGCACCAAAGCCTTTGGTTTTTCATTTAACTCGTGGGTAAAATTTCCGGACTTCATTCTGACTCCTGTTCATCTCGATTTGTTCAGGCTCACGTCTTTTTTTGTTCTTTCTACTTTTTTTCTGAAAATACGTCTCTCTTTTCTCCTTTTCTCCCCATAATTTTCCATCGCATTACGTTTTGCTACTGTCTGCCGGGTTGCCGTATAAGCTGCATTCTCACATCAGAAGCATTATGACACTCCTAATCGTGCCATTAATTTCTAGATGGCGGTTTTTGGTACCCAAGTGTTGCTTTTACTGCAGTTTGTAGGGAGTGGATAATTCTTTGTCATTGTGCTTCTATACTATTATCGGGACAGATGTGTAAGTTAGGCGGATTAAGCTTCTGTTATTTGTTGTGGTTGCAGTTTTTCAAATTCGAGTTTCCGTGATGTATTAGATCGCACATTTGCTGCAACATTAAGACGAGTGCGAATCTTGGCTGCTACAAGGTAGTTGTCGGAATCGATATTCGTTCCTCGGACGATCGAACGACTAATACACGGATGAATGCCTTCAGTCTACCACAACATGATCAATTTGATTTCTCGTTGCCAGATCGCACCTTTGCTGCAACATTAAGACGAGTGCGAACCATGGCTGCTACAAGGTAGTTTTCGGAATCGATATTCGTTCCTCGGATCTATCGAACGTCTAATACACTGGATGAATGCCTTCAGTCTACCACAACATGATCAATTCCAGGTGGTCCCGTGTATATCGAGATGCTTGAATCTGGTGCTGCTGACTATCATGTTTTTTGCTGCCGCGAAGTCAATCAGCCTCATAATAGGAGGGGTTTTTCGATTGTGGGCAACTAACCCGACGCCTTATAGTTCTTATGGATGAACTCGCGCACATGTCAGCTCACTATTTCAACGGGTCCCAAAAATATGTTCCTTAAAATATCCAACACTTGTTTGGCCCTGAAAATATGTTCCTTAAAATATCCTCCATTTTTTCTCCCACGCCTTATGGTGTTCCTCCCACGCCTTATGGTGTTCCTTGAGAAAATATTCTTTAAAAAATTCCCGCCTGTGCAAAAATATTTCCTTCACTTTTCACACCTTCCTCCCTTGGAAGAAATTCATATTTTCAAACAATGAAAACATTAAAATGTTCACATTTGTAGAAATTCTCGCACACACACACACACAGTCTAGCATACGCAAAGTTGAAGAGCACCACAGGACTATAGAAAAGGGACACGTACACGTTCCCGCCCAAAGAAATGGATTGATGTTTTGAGTGTGGTGACCGACTTTACGTTTTTTTCCTTATTGTTGTTGGGTTGTTGGAATTGCAATTTCTTTTTCAAAAAAAACCTCAGACTGCCTTCTTATGATTCTAGATATGTACATACCTACTCACGTACATTGGCACAGCAAGAACTTTCAATTTTTATTGCATTTCCATAGCATAGAGGGAGAGAGTACAAAAAAACTAACTATGAATTGATCAAAAAACGAACAAACTAACGGTAAGTGAAGTGAATGAATAAGTCCATGTGTTATAATGGCCAGAACGAAATGGTTAACTAGTTTTCTTCAGCCTTTTTTTGCCAGCAAGAACAACAACCACATCATCATCAATGCCATTGTGTCAAATGGAGTGCACCGGAAACTACATTTAGACAAAGAACTAAACTAAAATAAAAATTGAAGAGAGAGATGCAGAAAAAATGGAAATTTACATCAGGTTATGAGTGTTACAATTCACATGAATGCTTTTTTCAACCTGGTTAGTCATTTTTTTCTTTCTCCTAAATATATTTTTTCAGGCATGCAGCAAATGTTAATTAACTTAAGTGAAGGCACACCGACAAGGACAAATTAAATCATTGGTAATTAGATTTCTGTTTTTGGTGTGGATTTTTTAAGAATATTTCTTAAAGGATTACTACAAGGCGTGGAGGCGTGGATTTTTTAAAGAATATTTTTTTAAGGCCTATAAGAGGCGTGGATTTTTTAAAGAATATTTTTTCAAGGCCTATAAGAGGCGTGGATTTTTTAAAGAATATTTTTTCAAGGCCTATAAGAGGCGTGGATTTTTTAAAGAATATTTTTTTCAAGGTTACTACAAGGCGTGGATTTTTTAAAGAATATTTTTTCAAGGATTACTACAAGGCGTGGATTTTTTAAAGAATATTTTTTCAAGGCCTATAAGGGGCGTGGATTTTTAAAGAATATTTTTTCAAGGCCTCTAGAGCCGTGGATTTTTTATAGTATATTTTTTCAAGGCCTATATGAGGCGTGGATTTTTTAAAGAATATTTTTTCAAGGCCTATAAGAGGCGTGGATTTTTTAAAGAATATTTTTTCAAGGCCTACAAGAGGCGTGGATTTTTTAAGGAATATTTCTTCAAGACCTATAAGAGGCGTGGATTTTTTAAAGAATATTTTTTAATGCCTATAAGAGGCGTGGATTTTTTAAAGAATATTTTTTAATGCCTATAAAAGGCGTGGATTTTTTAAAGAATATTTTTGCAAGGCCTATAAGAGCCGTGGATTTTTATACCCTACACAACTATGTTGTCAGGGTATTATAGCTTTGTGCAGCCCCAAAAGTTCGTAACGCCGCGAAATATTGGTCCTAGACCCACCTTTATGTATACCGATCGTCATATCTCGACTAGCTGAGTCGATCTAGACATGTGTGTCCGTCCGTCCGTCCGTCTGTCCATTAAAATTTGTAAACACGATACAGGCCACAGTTATGGACCAATCTTCACGAAATTTTGCATGTAGGATGGGTTCTGGCCAATGAATACCCCTATTGTTTTTGGTAAAGATCAGTTAATATTTAGGGGATGAAATGGACCAAATACTAAATTTATATCGGTTTTTCTGGTCGCTCCAGAGGCCGCAATTATGGCGCGAACATCGCGAAATTTTACATGGAGAAGGGGATCGGGCCAAAGAATAAGCATGCCTGTTTTGATAAGGATCGATCAATATTTAGCGGGTCAAATGGACCCCGACTTTTGTGTGAAAAATTACAAATTTTGTATTCTATTGCCTATATATTTGCCCCTGAAGGACATAGACCCGAGATGTTAATTGTATATCCAAGAGGAGTGGTTGACTTTTAAATTGATACCAATTATATGGTCGTACGTACTCAGATGTGGGAGTTACACTTAAATATTTACAGGTGCTTACGTAATGAGATATTATTTAGTAACCCATTACCACACTTGAGGGCGGAGATATGGCGCTGGTCGCTCTGAAATTTTCCAGTTGTGGTAAAGGACAACGCCTAGTATTTTCGGCGATGATCAGATAATAATTTTGGGATGTAGTGGACCGAAGACTTAATTTTTTTTGTGTTTTTTTCGAGTCGATCTATAGGTCACAATTATAAGCCGAACATCACAACACAACCCACGGTGAAGGGAATCTGGACAATAATTAGAAGGGATGTACTGAATATTATTAATATTCGAAACATATGTCAGTGTAAGGTAGAGGTGCTGTTGACCTCTAATCGGGCAAGAGGGTGCAAATTTCGCGAAATATTGCCCAGGCTCAAAATAAACATCCGCAGAAAGTTAGAGTTCCGTGGAAGTTGTGTAGGGTATCGTATAGTCGGCCCCGCCCGACTATACTGCTCCGCTCACTGGTTTAAAGAATATTTTTTGTAACAGGCAAAAATAATCGAGATAGATCCATGGTTCCTTTTGAGAATATGCATAGAATCACTTTCTGAGTTTATTTATGCATGTCCGTCCGTCCGTCAGTCTGTGCGTCTGTCTGTCCATGTAAAATTGTAAACAAAGTACAGGTCGCATTTATGATTCGAATTGGATGAAGTTTGGCACAGCTCATTTATTTGGCCCAAGGACGAACCCTATTGAAATTGGGAAAAATCGATCCAGATTTAGATATAGCTCCCATATATATTTTCGTCCGATTTAATGTAAATGATGTACCAATGTCCCTATATATCTTTCGATTTGCACGAAGTTCGGCATAGCGTACTGAATTAAGTCTAGAATGATATGTGCTAAGTTTTGTTAAAATCGGTTAAGATTTAGATATAGCTCCCATGTATATCTTCGTCCGATTTAATGTAAATGATGTACCAATGTCCCTATATATCTTTCGATTTGCACGAAGTTCGGCATAGCGTACTGAATTAAGTTTCGAATGATGTGTGCTATGTTTCGTGAAAATTGGTTCAGATTTAGATATAGCTCTCATATATATAGTTTCGCCCGATTTTAGGTGAATTGTGCAATTATGGTCCCTGGAAAAATTTTCGTCTGCACGAATTTTGGCATATCGTACTGAGTTAAGTCTTGAATGTTTCCCTGAAATTGGTTCAGATATAGATATACAACAAAGACGCGATGTCTTTTAGGATATATATGTAGAATATACCCAAAGTGATGAATGGTATCATATAGTTGGCCCAGTCAGACTTTACTACTTCCCCTACTGGTTTATATTAAAATAGTTATCTGATTTTTTCCGCGTTTGGAGTTTGGTTCTAAGACTCTGTTGTAATAATTTCACCTGCGGAGGATAGCGAGATAAAAAAAATAGAACGTAAGGTTGGATAATGAACTATAGCCGCATTTAGACCTAGCCCCTGTGTGGAGGTTCCTGAAGGAGTGGACCGATATCAGTATATCTATGGTGGAGGGTATCCAAAGTTCGGCCCGCCCGAACTTAACGCTTTTTCACTTGTTAATGAATATATTTGAAAGGATTACAAATTTTGAAATATTCCCTTTGTTGTATTTATTTTACCCGTTTTATTGATTTACTCCTTACAAAAAAAAAAAAAAAAAAAAAAACATATTTCTAATTGACACGCATGGCGTATGATTTATAATAAATCGAAATCACGTGTATACGCAATGGGTTTCAACACTCATATCTATCAATGCTCACCATGTAATTGGTTATTGCGAAAAAGTCAATTTTTAACGAAAAAAAACAATATTTCCCGACAATTCATTTAAAATTGTTTGCAGAAAACAAGCAACATCATATTTGTTTTTAATTGAACTTTGTTAGGCAACAGTCAATATCGAAAAACTGAAAAATAAAATAACAAAGGACAATATGTAAATAATAAATCATTCGCTGTCATTGCAACAACCACAATGCAGACATTTTGATTGTAAAATAAAAATATAAAAACATCCAAAATTCATATGTACACACAGTCATATGCATAAAAATGTTTAATATACTAACATCTATCCGATACTTCGTTAGCTGAAAGTGGATATTTTCGAACCCACAGTGAATGTTATAGTTCAAATAAGAGGAAATATTAATTTGAGACACAAATATGCTTTAAGTTGTTATTAAAATATACTGTGTTTTAAATAGATTTACACCGCTACCACTGAATTCTAACATTCTGGGGGTCTGGGGGGTAAAACCTGTCGACAGATTAGAGTTCAACTACCTCTTCTTTATTACCCTGACATTTTATACGAATTATGCTTTTCCTTAGAGAACATTTAGTTCATATGATTCACCCTTTGTCATTTTATAAGGAAAAGTCTTGGTTCATTTGACCCGCTGAATATGATCCGATAATTAACAAAACAGTCATTGTAATTTGTAATTTGTGACGTTTGCCTTATAATAGTGGCCTCCAGAACGACTTACAAATCAGGCTCAAAATTATTGGTCCACCTCATCCCATACATATAATTTGATCATCTCCGAAAATTATATGCGTGGCCCTTGAACATAAACGGAACTTCATACAAAATTTCGAAGAGATCAGCGCTTTACAGGGAAGTAATCGAATATTTACTGTAAATATTTCCGTCTAACGCCAACATAGGAGTACACACAACAATGTAATTGGTATAAACAAAAGGCCAACCACTTTGCTTGAATATATTGCCATCTTCTCCGGTCTATGCTCTTTAGAAGTAAATATATACGCTACATAATGCAATATTTTTTCCATTTGTCACATAAAAGTCTGCCCCACGCAATATTGACCGATCATCATGAAAACAGCCATACTTATTCCTTCAAAAATGTCATAATGTTCGGGTCATAGTTTTTTCCTTTAGAAAAAAAACAGAAAAAATAACAAGACCGGGTTGAGGAGCGGTCGCCCTTAAAGCGGCATAAAGCTGAGGGTAAAATAACGTTATTAGTTTCTTCAATAATTCTGTTTACCTTCTTACGTATTTACTTAGCAGGCTTGAGACAGAACATTTGATCCATAATCCGAGCTAAAAACAAATCAGACGTGTCGATCTTGCGCGCAGTTCTTCAAATTTGAAAGACCATGTTCGGAAATGTTGTCTTGCACTTGATCTTTCCATCGAATTCGTGGCCTTCCCCTTCTGCGACACCCATCAGATGGCTCGATTTTATATGCCTTTTGAGATGTCGATAGCATTTGAGCATACGATGTCCAGAATAAATGGCACATCTCACGTTTAATTCGACGGCGATATTCAACGTCGATGCAGATCGACCCATATATCTTTCGTAGAATTTTTCACACAAACACCCTTAATAGCTGCCTCACCTGCTTGCGCAGGTACTCATGCTTCAGAGCCATACAACAGCAATGATAGTATCAGCGTCTTGTAGAGTGTGAGTTTGGTCTGGCGAGAGAAGGCCTTGTTTTTGAATTGCCATATTATCATCTACTGGCCAACACGATTCCTCTGAGAATTTTAAAACGTTCGACCCATTATGTCGATGTCATCGGCGTAGGCGAGTATCCTGTGTTGTTTGGTGTACAGAGTGTCATTTCTGTTCACTTTTGACTCTCGTTTACCTTTTCCAGAAGGAGTTAAAAAGTCACACAACAAACCGTCACCTTGTCTAAATCCTCGTTCGGTATTGAAGGGCTCCAAGACCTTGTCCAGTTAATGTTATACTGCATAGTCGTATAAATTTTGGAGGAATGCCGAAAGCAGACATGGCTTTAAACACCTCTGAGCGGATCGGGATGTCGAATGCGGCTTTATAGTCAACGAACAGTTAGAATGTGTCGATGTATTTATGGTGGATCTTTTCTCGGATTTGGCGCAGTGTGAAAATCTGGTCTATAGTGGATTTCACCGGTCTAAAGTAGCATTGGTAAGATCGAATAATATCATTCACCATTGAATCCAGTCGTTCTTACAGTACACTAGATATCACTTTATATGCAATGGGAAGGAGTGTTATTCCTCCATAGTTGGCACATATCGATGCTGAGGTTCCAACCATTGGGCATGCATTCCTCTAGCCAATTGTACTAATCAGCTGGTACATGCTACTGACCAGCATCTGGCCACCGGTCATGAATAGTTCGGCTGGTAGCCAATCGGCACCTGTTGCTATATTATTCTTCTCCCGAATAATTGCTATACTGACCTCATATTGGCTAGGTGGCATCTATACCGCCATCTTCTTTTGGTTCGGTATCTTCTTCACCTCCAGTATTTGATACCAGAAGCTTTTCAAAATGTTCCTTTCAGATCCTCAACACGCTGTCTGTATCTGCCACCAGGTTTCCTTCTTCATCTCTACAGGAGGATGTGCCTGCACCAAAACCTACGGTTTAGTGTTTTACTCGTTGGTAAAATTTCCGGACTTCATTATGTCTCCAGTACATCTTGATTTGATCACGCCCACGTGTTTTTGGTTATTTCTTTTTTTCTCTGAAAATACGTTTCTCCTCTTTCTCCTGCGTTTTTCACATCGGTAGCATTACGGCACTCCTGATCGTACCAAGGGTTTCTTGATGGTGGTTCGCTCCTCGGATCCATCGAGCGTCTACTACACTGGATGAATGCCCTCCGATGTTTGATAGGGATCGATATGCTTGAATGTGATTCTCCCAACTACCATGTTTATATTTTTCGATTTTCACGAAATTTGGCACAAAGTACTAAATTAAGTCTAGAATAATATGTGCAAAGTTTCGTAAAAATCGGTTCTGATTTAGATATAGCTTCCATATATAGCTTCGCCCGATTTTAGGTAAATAGTCCACTAAAGTCCCTGGACATCTTTTGATTTGCACAAATTTTGGCATAGTGTACTGAATTCGGTCTAGAATGATGTGTGAAAAGTTTTGAGAATATCGGTTTAAATTTTGATATAGCTCCTAAATATAGTTTCGCCCAATTTTAGGTAAATATTTCACTAAAGTCCATGGAAATCTTTTGGCTTGCCCGAAATTTGGCACAGCGTAATGAATAAGGTCTAGAATGATGTTTGCCAAGTTTCGTGAAAATCGGTTCAGATTTAGATATAGCTCCCAGATATATCATCGTCCGGTTTAAGGTTAATTGTGTACCAAAGTCCCTATATATCATTCGATTTGCACGAAATTTGGCACAACGTACTAAATTGAGTACAGAATGATGTGTGCAAAGTTTTGTGAGATTCGGTTCAGATTTAGATATAGCTCCCATATATAGCTTCGCCCGATTTTAGGTAAATAGTCCACTAAAGTCCCTGGAAATCTTTTGATGTACACGAAATTTGGCACAGAGTTATGAATAAGATCGAGAATGATGTATGCCAAGTTTCGTGAAAATCGGTTTAGGTTTAGATATAGCTCATATATGTATTTCATCCGATTTAAGGTAATTGGTGCACAAAAGACCCTATATACCTTTCGATTTCCACGAATTTTGGTATAGGGTATTGAATTAAGTCAAGAATGATGTTGCTAAGCTTCGTGATAAGATCCATAGCTAGGCCTCTCTGCAAGTCTCTGGCAAGTTTCCCTGAAATCGGTTCAGATATAGATATATAACAAACACGCGACTTCTTTTAGGATACATATGTAGAATATACCCAAAGTGGTGAAGGGTATCATATAGTCGGCCCAGTCCGACTTTACTACCTTCCTTACTTTTGTTTTTTTTTTTTTTTTTTGCTGCCGCGAAGTGAATCAACCTCATGCCGTTGTCTGATGATTCTTCATGTTGAATTTTTCGACGATGTGGCCAAGTATATTTTCCTTTCTGAGTTTTGCTTTAAAATCTCCTAGATGAATTTTAATGTCATGGCCGGTTCATCGGTCATATGCTGTTGTTAGGCGCCCGTAAAAAAATGTCTTTGGTCTGTTCATCTTTGTCTTCCGTCGGAGCACGTGCACAACTAAGACTAGTGTAGAAGAACTTCGCTTTTATACGGATTATAGTAATTCGCTCAGCAACTGAAGTGAATTTCGAGACGAGGTCATTTATTCTCTTACTAACCTTACCTCCGCAGTCAATTCCATTCCTCGTTTCATGGCAACTGTAATAAAGCGCGTAATCGTCGGATCTGTTTCTTTCCATAGCATTTCCTGTAAGGAAATAATATCGGCTTTGTACTTCCTGAGTACATACGCCAAAGCAATGTACGCTTGCGCCTTTTGCTGTATAACGTGTGCACATTCCAAGTACAGATTTACAAATCGTAGTGTGCCGGTATCATCAACATTGGTTATTTTTTCGTTGCTTTTTCATGGTAGTATTTTTTAGTTCTTATGGTTGAACTCGCGGTACATATCAGCTCACTATTTCAACAGGTGATGAAAGTAGCTACCCCAGGTGACTTCGCGTGGAGGTCAGTGTCCACAATTGAGATGAAAGAGCCAAGTTTAAGCCCGAAGATAATTCAAAATTACAAACAATTCAATTTTTATAATTCCTGGCATATGATATGGGTTGTATCGCCCAACTAACTAATTAATTTTTTATTCTCAACCCAACCAATTAATCCTATAACAATAACTGTAAGTAAATATTAAATTAAAGTTATAGTATATCTCTCTCACATATCCGACAAATATTGTGTTGGCTACACGTTCGACCACCACATCACCCGTCTGGTCATTTATGACATTAAATGTTGAAACGTGACATTGGATATAGCAGTGGAAAATTTTGGTGGTAAGTCAACTGGCCATTTGTCGACACAACAAAGCCAGAGTGAGAGCACAGCAACATCAGTAAAGAAAACTATGGTCATTTATCATAGTTTTCACATAAAACAACAATAGCAACAACAAGCCTACAACAATTGTTGAGTTGAGTGCCCTGCAATAAAACACTTATGTTATAAATTGTTGAAAACAATGTAAATGAACCGTTTTAAATGCAAACGCTTTTGGTACAATAAAAATAATAATAATAACAATTATGTATGGAGAGTACTTGATTAAAGTTTTCAGAACAAAAAACAGAAACGAAAACACACACACATACCAATATAGATAATTTAATACCCACTTGGGAAAAACTGTGATTTTCTGTAAAAAATTGATAAACGGACGTATAATGAATATAAGCGTAGACATTTAAATTTTTTATTGGCGATAAATTAAATTTTAATAATTAACGAAAGTTTGTATCTGAGCTGCAGGGACGATCATTTGATATTAATAAAACCACGCCTTGTATTGGCCCTTCAGAAATATTCTTTAATAAAACCACGCCTTGTATTGGTCCTTCAGAAATATTCTTTACTAAAACCACGCCTTGTATTGGTCCTTCATAAATATTCTTTAAAACCACGCCTTGTATTGGTCCTTCAGAAATATTCTTTACTAAAACCACGCCTTGTATTCGTCCTTCAGAAATATTCTTTAATAAAAACACGCCTTGTATTGGTCCTTCAGAAATATTCTTTAATACAACCACGCCTTGACTTGGTCCTTCAGAAATATTCTTTAATAAAACCACGCCTTGTATTGGTCCTTCAGAAATATTCTTTAATAAAACCACGCCTTGTATTGGTCCTTCAGAAATATTCTTTAATAAAACCACGCCTTGTATTGGTCCTTCAGAAATATTCTTAAAAAAACCCATGCCTTGTATTGGTCCTTCTGAAATATTCTTAAAAAATCCACGCCTTGTATAGGTCCTTTTCAAAAATATTTTTTAAAAAATCCACGCCTTGTATAGGTCCTTTTCAAAAATATTCTTTAAAAAATCCACGCCTACTATGACCCTTGGAAAAATATTCTATAAAACATCCACGCCTACTATGACACTTGGAAAAATATTCTATAAAACATCCACGCATTCTGTAGGGCCTTTTCATAAATATTCTATAAAACATCCACGCATTCTGTAGGGCCTTTTCATAAATATTCTTTAAAAAATCCACGCCTTTTATAGGCCTTGAAAAAAGATACTTTAAAAAATTCACGCCTCTTATAGGCCTAGAAAAAATATTCTTTAAAAAATCCACGCCTCTTATAGGCCTTGAAAAAATATTCTTTAAAAAATCCACGCCTCTTATAGGCCTTGAAAAAATATTCTTTAAAAAATCCACGCCTCTTATAGGCCTTTAAAAAAATATTCTTTAAAAAATCCACGCCTCGTATAGGCTTTGAAGAAAATGCTTTAAAATCCGCGCTTAATATAGGCCTTGAGAAAATATTCTTTAAAAATTCACGCCTCTTGTAGACCCTTAAAAAATATTCTTAATAAGATCTTTAAGAAAATTGCCTTAAAAATTAAATTAAAATACAACAACAACAACAAAATTTTCCAAAATAGGCACCATGAACCTTGAAAGAAATATTTCCCCCAAAAACTTATTCACGAATTTTGTAAGCATTTCCAAGAATAAATGCACATTCACTGTTGTTTCTTATCTACGTTCACTTTTGCCTTGATGTTTGTTCAGGAACGATCACGAAATGTTGTGTTGCAACCGCATAAGGCACGTAGCAAACAGCTGCGACACCCAAGCAATGCCAATAAGGAATAAATGTTCTGACTTGTGGTTTTAGAACAATTGCCAACTGATGAAGTAGAATAAGAAATCGAGACTCAAGCACACGCACACAAATACATACACATGAACATTCATCACTGAAGGTCAGACCACACCGTTTGTGGAATTACTTTTTGGGGGAAGAAAACAGCCGATATCCAAGTCGGATTGAAAGAAAAGTGCAAGGTCTTACCAAAAACATGCATGCACCCGAAGTTGTCCGACACATATACCACACCCAACTCCCCTTCCTTCACAGGCCGAATGACATTTACTGGAACGTGTCTGTTTAGCTAATAAAGTTTACTTATGCAACTCACTCCTTTATCGGGTGGTTGTAGTGGTGGGAGTAGAACAAATAAAACAATGTGAAAATCGCCTTTAAGTTAAATGTCTAACATTTTTTTCGAGGTAACATAAAAACTACTTTTTATAGAAACTATTCTTCCATAAAATTATGGCCTTAGTTTCTTCCTTCGCCATGATAAGGCAAATCAGAAATGGGTAGATAACGTCAATGCTTATATGAATTATAATAAATGTAGGAAGAACAACTTTTTTGATATAAATTTGCTCTTTGGCCCAAGGTTACAGGGTGCTTCCGTAACGGTGGAGTAATGAATAATTTTGTGATTATTTAATAACGATTTTATTCATACAATGAATAATATATTTTCACCGGTCAAACACAAGGCGTGGATTTTTTAAAGAATATTTTTTCAACGGTCATAGTAGGCGTGGATTTTTTAAAGAATATTTTTTCAAGGGTCATAGTAGGCGTGGATTTTTTAAAGAATATTTTTTTAAGGGTCATAGTAGGCGTGGATTTTTTAAAGAATATTTTTTCAAGGGTCATAGTAGGCGTGGATTTTTTAAAGAATATTTTTTCAAGGCCCGTAAATAGTAGGCGTGGATTTTTTAAAGAATATTTTTTCAAGGCCCATAAATAGTAGGCGTGGATTTTTTTAAGAATATTTTTTCAAGGGTCATAGTAGGCGTGGATTTTTTAAAGAATATTTTTTCAAGGGTCATAGTAGGCGTGGATTTTTTATAGAATATTTTTTCAAGGGTCATAGTAGGCGTTTTTTAAAGGAAGGGTCATTTTTTTTTAAAGAATATTTTTTCAAGGGTCATA
>NW_026877769.1:0-22320 GCF_032173495.1 Musca vetustissima | reverse complement strand
ATCGGCAGACAGTTAGGCATCTCCTCAATGTAGTGATACCTCCTGAAGGAAAGAATTGAGATAAACAATTAAAATATTGGGTTCAATATTGGCATATACCGATAATTAATTAGGCATAGCCCTCATATAATGATATCCCCAAATATTCACTATTTCCTACACTATATAATCAATATTGGTCCCCCTTTAGGCATAGCCTCATATAACTTTGTAATCTAAATTACAGTAGTTTGATGATTTTATACTCTACCATGCGTTATCTTTTTGGATCTTACAGATTTTAGGAAAAATCCTATTAAAAATTGCTGAAGTATGTATTTAGTGTACATAATGGTTTACATAAATCGGTTTCTAGAATTATCGGTATATACCCACTTTTTTTTTCTTTCTGATAATATCGGTGGGTGTCAATACAAAATATTGTAGGTGTATTAGTTAGGTATGTGTTTGAACAAATCTAAATTGCCGATAATTATACATCAAAAATATTGCTAAGGCAAGACAAGGTTTGTCGGGTATATATATATATACATATGCCCGTTTTATTTTCACAGAAAACGACATTTGGGCAGTCACTTACACGACTTTCAGAGGCAAAATCAAATTTTAAATCTTAAATAAATCGAAAGCAATTACATTTTTCTCAATTCCCCCTAAATACTTTTTTGTAGAAGTACTTTAGAAGTACTATCAAAGGTAAAAACATCGAGAGCTTTTAATTTTTAAGTTTTGAGATAAAAGCCACAAAAGAGCGGTCACTCACGCGACTTCAAATATATATGACTTTAGACATAACTACTAATAATGGGAAAACTCTGCGAATTGTGTGAATATTTTGAACTTTTATTATACTTTACATAGATAAGAGATACAAAGCATTATTATTGAACTTTCAAAATTTGGCATATCCTTTATTGGATTTTTTTCCGTCACTCACGCGACATTGTTGATTTTGCTGTTTTTATTTCAGCAGTGTCTGGATTTATATTCATTAAATTAGTATTTATGCTAAGAACAAGAAGAAAAAATTACAACTGTGGTCTTTCTTTGTATTTTTTGTCTTTACTTTACGTATATAAGCACAATAAAGAAACAAATTCTTCGACTTTGGTTTACCTTTTTGCGGAAGTGCCCATATGTCAGAAAAACTAAGCAATCCACACATTAATATCGATCATAAATTAAATTTGAGTACCATTTAGTACGAAATTTAGTTCAATTTAGCACACATTATTTCCATAGGAGCCTCCTCAACAATGAAACTAAACTTTCTGCATACCCCGATTCTACACCCCCACAATGATTCCAAATTCAAATTTCTATTGGTTCTCTCACAATTTAAATTGTACCAAAGAATATGTTCTTTCCTTTCGATTTGCACGAAATTTCGCACAGTGTACTGAATTGAGTGTAGAATGTTGTATGCTAAGTTTCGAGAAAATCGGTTCAGATTTACATATAGCTCCTATATATACTTTCGTTCGATTTTAAGTAAATGGTGCTCTAAAGACCGATAACTAGGCCGATTGATACAATGTACTGAAATTAATATAAATTATCTCTGGCAATATATAAATTATCTAAGCAATAAACAGTGTGGCATACCGAATAGCGTGTGTCAAGTTTGCTTTAAGGGGACCCCCACATTCTCGGCTAAATTTTTTTTTGATTTAATTCGAATCTACACTAATTCAAGAATGTCCCTACAAAATTTCAAGTGAAAATCTCAAGAACTCCTGAAGATATAGCCGATTTATTGTGTCAGCATCAAGTGATGGCTGAAGGGCTTCTTAAACTTTAAACGCGTTTTTCTCTAAACATTGGTTTTGCGAATGGTGGGCGCGATAACTCAAAAACTAATAACCTAATCGATTCCACATTTTCACACGTTTCTCTGTGAGTGTATAGCTATCGTATGAACTAGGATAAAACCAATCGGTGAATATCTTCCTCATTTTTTTACCCACCCGTTTATAACTCATCGAAATAATCATTTCCGACCCTATAAAGTATATATATTCTTGATCAGCGTAAAATTCTATGACGATGTAGCCATGTCCGTCTGTCTGTCTGTCTGTTGTAATCACTCTAGCGTCTAAACGAATTGAGATAGATCGCCAAAATTTTGCATAGAGTCTTTTGTCTGCAGGCAGGTCAAGTTCCAAGATAGGCTTTATCGGTTCACGTTTAGGCATAGCTCCCATATAAGGGTACCCCCAAATTTTCAGTATTTTGGGGTTCTTGAGCGCGTTTTTCAACCAACGTCGCTGAAATTTTGTACATTGAGTTCTTATTGGGTAGCAAATCTCTCCACTAAAAATTATAAATATGTGTCCATATTTTCGGATAGCCCCCATTTTGCGGTATTTTAGGGGGTTTGATCGCATTTTTCTACCGAAGTCGTTGAAATTCGGTACTTTGAGTTCTTATTGGGTAGCAAATCTCTATACTGAAAATTATAAATATAGGTCAATTTTTTCGGGTAGCCTCCATATAAGGGAACCCCCCAATTTTCTGTATTTTAGGGTTATTGAGCGCGGTTTTCTACCGAATTCTCTGAAATTTGGTACATGGGGTTCTTATTGGGTACCAAATTTCCCGAATAAAAATTATAAATATAGGTCCACTTTTTCTGGTAGCCCCCATATAAAGGTACCTCCCAATTTCCAGTTTTGGGGGGTTTTGGCCGTATTTTTTCACCGAATTGGCTGTAATTTAGTAATTTGAGTTCTTATTGGGTAGCAAATCTCTCCACACAAAATTATGAATATAGGTCAATTTTTTCGGGTAGCCCCCATACAAGGGTACCCCTAGTTTTCGATCCATTCGATTCCATGGAGTCTAGAATAAATATTTCGATGAGGAACATTTTCACCGTGTTAAAGTGTATACACCCTCATTAGCCATAAGCCTGAGTGTATAATTATCCATTACAAAATTCTGAAATTTGTATTATGATTTACATAATCCGTTTTTAGAAATTTCAGAAAAGGTCCACTTTTCGGTCTGTTCCCTATATTTTATTTCTAGTACCTATCAGTATATCTATGGTGGAGGGTATTCAAAGTTCGGGCCGGCCGAACTTAACGCTTTTTCACTTGTTTATATTAAAATAGTTAGCTAATTTGTTCCGTGTGTTGGGGTTATCCCCATATACCTGTATTCCACCATAGAATGGGGGATATTCTGTAGACTATAGAATGGGGGATATTCTGTAAAACGATTTAGTCGATTTAGCCATATGTTGTTATCATTATTCTATCGGAGGATATTGACATAAAAACTAGAACATGAGGTTTGAGAATGAACTATATCGACCCGCATTTAAGCCCAGGTCCTATAAAAAATATCCTACATATTTAATACTTAGCGTGATGCAGTTATTGGGATTCAAAACTTAATTATTAGCTTGGAACTTGAGCTATATTGGCCCTTAATTAGGCATAACATCTTATATAATAAAAACACAAAGTATTTGTTAATTCCTACACCATGTGTTCAATATTGGTCCCGCTTTAGTATGCATCATATAAATTTGCCCTCTAAATTGGATTATATTCAGGATTTTATACACGTGTTTCACCCTGCCATGCGGTTGTAATATATGTCAACATTTTGGGCTTTTGAGATTTTGAGATCCAAAGTTTAGCCTGGCCGAACTTAACGTTTTTCACTTGTTTATATCAAAGTTATCTGATTTGTTCCGTGTGTTGCGGTTGGGTAGTCGTTACGGGGAATAGTCAATTTTTACCATACAAAGCCTATTTAGCCATCTGTTGTAAGCATTCCACCTTCTAAAGATATTGTGATAAAAAAACTCAAACATGACTATAATGAAATATACCGGCAGACATTTAGGCATCTCCTTAATATAGTGATACCTCTTGAAGGAAAGAATTGAGATAAACAATTAAAATATTGGGTTCAAAATTGGCATATACCGGTACAAATTAGGCATAGCCCTCATACAATAATATCCCCAAAAATACACTATCCTACACTATATAATCAATATTGGTCCGCCTTTAGGCATACCCTCATATAACTTTGTAATCTAAATTACTCTACCATGCGTTATCAGTATCAGTCCACTTTTTGGATCTTACAGATTTTAGGAAAACTCCCCATTTCATTGCATGTATCTGCCAGTATAACTATGGTGGAGGGTATCCAACGCTTTTGCACTTGTTTAACTTGGTTTTTGGTAAAAAATCGGCAATTTTCCAAAAATATTTTTTCAAAGGTTGTTAATTTTAGAGCGAAGTCGACAATCTTAGTTCATACCAGAGCCAGACATGTACTCTTTCTAACACCGTTGAAATTTTCGGATTCCGATGTTCCAGTAAGGAGTTATCATGCCCGCCATCAAAAATAAGGACTTTTCACAAAAAAAACTAATTTTTTGCTAATTATCTTTCTTCTCTTTTACATCTTTAAGTATATATGTGCAAAATTACAAACCTTGGGGGGTTCCCTTAAATGTATTTACAAAATTTAGCATAGGTTGCAGAATGACATATGTAGGGATTGATGTTAGTCACATTACATATACATTAAGATGTTAATTCAATTTTATGTTCTATGATCCTTCGAAAAGGCGATGTCCGGTTTTCACTTTCATTTCTGGTTATTATTGGACCTCTGTATGAAAAATGATTTCTCATTACGAAAAAATTTCTTTGTGAAAAAAATTTATCAAATCTGTTCTTATGATATCTGCCAATTCCATTCTGGGCCTTTTAAAAATTACAAGATAAAGGAAAAATTGAAAGGAAGCAAAGGATCGGTTAAGACACATATCTTTCATTTTTCATCATCGTCCTTACATACAGACATAGTACGCGTATGTATTTTGTCGCCATCTGTGCATTGACTCAACCACGAAATAAGTTTACTGGGAATTTGTTTATTTTACATTACAGCGATACCAATGACAACAATAAGAAAACCCACACAGCACCAAAAGAAAATACCAAGAAAATATGAAATAAAAAATGAAAAAGTAAACTGAATAATGTTGCTCTTAGTTTTCAATTTGTTTTGGGGCACACAATTCTAGGATAATAATAATAAAAAAACACACACACAGACAAGCAGAGAGAAAATCGCATGAAAATATACGGGGTTCCAAACCATATCTATAGCATTTGAGATGCTTGTGCAAGACGGAAAATATGGTTACAGATAATGGAAAATTTCCTTTGACATTATGATACTGTAATTCGAATACAAAGCAAGAGATATAACTTTATTATTTTTCTTCTTCGTAGTACTATTTTTATTTTTGCTGCAATTTGGTAGCAATGAATGGAATGATTTATTGTACAAATTTGTACAAGATACACAAGAAGATTCCTGAGTATCAGAAAAATAAAAAAAAGAGTTTCAATCTTTACCCCACATAAAACTGTTGGTTTTCGATTACAAAAGAGATGATAAATTGTTTTCAAAGCAAATTTATCTAAAAAAAGAACAATGGCTATGTGCAGTTATTTTATTTTATTTTTTGCATTTTTGTATCGAAATTGTAATTTTAGAAACAAAACCACAAAATTGAAATTATAAAACCGTATGGTATTGAGGAAATCTAACTTTTGTACGAAAATGGAAAAAAATGTTGGTTTTGCATTCAAGGTTTGTAGTCATTTGGTTTTAGTAATCTGTATGTGCAAGTTTCCGGCCTGCTAGACAGATAGTGTTTTGCTCATTACATAGGAAAATGATAAATTTCGAGTTTTCATTAAAATTGTTTTGCGTATAGAGTAACTTCTTTTTTATACCCCCCACCATAGTATGGAGGGTATATTAGTTTTGTTTTTCCGTTTGTAACGCAACGAAATAATCGTTTCCGACCCTATAATGTATATATATTCTTGATCAGCGTAAAATTCGATGGCGATCTAAGCATGTCCGTCTTTCCGTCTGTCTGTTGTATTCACTCTAGCGTCTAAACGAATTGAGATAGAACGCCAAAATTTTGCATAGAGTCGTCTTTTGTCTGCAGGCAGGCCAAGTTCGATGATGGGCTATATCGGTCCACGTTTAGGCATAGCTCCCATGTAAGTGTACCCCCAAATTTTCAGTCAACCGAATTCGCTGAAATTTGGTAAAATGGGTTCTTTTTGGATACCAAATTTCTCCACTAAAAATTATAAATATAGGTCCACTTTTTCTGGTAGCCCCCATAGGACGGTACCTCCCAATTTTCAGTTTTTGGGGGTTTTGACCGGATTTTTTCACCGAATTGGCTGTAATATACTACTTTGAGTTCTTATTGGGTATCAGATAATTTTCGGTATTTTGGGGTTCTTGAGCCCGTTTTTCAACCGAATTCGCTGAAATTTGGTACTTTGAGTTCTTATTGCGTAGCAAATCTCTCCACTAAAAATTATAAATATAGGTCCATTTTTCGGGTAGCCCTCATATAAGGGTACCCTCCAATTTTCGGTATTTTGGTGTTCTTGAGCACGTTTTTCAACCGAATTCGCTGTAATTTGGTATTTTGTAGTCGTATATGGTAACAAATCTTCCTACCAAAAATTATTAATATTCACCCCCTTTTAGGGGTAGTCCTCTTATAAGCCACTTTTATACCCTCCACCATAGTCTGGAGGGTATATTAGTTTTGTTTTTCCGTTTGTAACTCATCGAAATAATCATTTCCGACTCTATAGAGTATATATATTCTTGATCAGCGTAAAATTCTATGACGATATAGCCATGTCCGTCTGTCTGTTGTAATCGCTCTAGCGTCTAAACGAATTGAGATAGATCGCCAAAATTTTGCATAGAGTCGTCTTTTGTCTGCTTTGTCGGCCCACGTTTAGGCATAGCTCTCATATAGGGGTACCCCAAAATTTTCGGTATTTTGGGGTTCTTGAGCGCGTTTTACAACCGAATTTGCTGCAATTTGATATTTTGTAGTCGTATGTGAAACAAATCTCTCTACCAAAGGAATTCAGATAGGGTGCTGAAATTTAGCATAGGGTTGTCTTTTGTCTGCACGCAGATAAAGTTCGAAGATGGGAGATGTCGGTCCACGTTTAGGCATAGCTCCCATATAAGGGTACCCGCCAAATTTCGGTATTTTTGGGTTCTTGAGCGCGTTTTTTAGCTGAATTAGCTGAAATTTGGTACATTGGGTTTTCATTGGGTACTAAATGTCTCCACAAAAAATTATAAGTATAGGTCCACTTTTTGTGGTAGCCCCCATATAACGGTACCTCCTAATTTTCAGTATTTTGGGGGTTTTAGTCGCATTTTTCCACCGAATTGGCTGTAATTTAGTATTTTGAGTTCTTAATAGGTATCAAATCTCTCCATAAAAGATTGTGAATATAGGTCCATTTTTTCGGGTAGCCCCCATATAAGGGTACCCCCCAATTTTAGGTATTTTGGGGTTCTTGAGTGCGGTTTTCAACCGAATTCGCTGAAATTTGGTATTTCGTAGTCGTATATGGTAACATATCTCCCCACCAAAAATTATTAATATTCACCCCTTTTAATGGGTGAATAATCTATTTTTACCCTACAAAGGCTATTTAGCCGTTCGTTGTCAGCATTCCGCCTTCTACAGATATTGTGATAAAAAAACTCAAACATGACAATAATGAAATATATCGGCAGACATTTAGGTATCTCCTCAATACAGTGATACCTCCTGAAGGAAAGAAGTGAGATAAACAATTAAAATATTGGGTTCAAAATTGGCATATACCGGACATTAATTAGGCATAGCCCTCATATAATGATATCCCCAAATATTCACTACTTCCTACACTATGTAATCAATAATGGTCCCCCTTTAGGCATGGCCTCATAGAACTTTGTAATGTAATTACAGTACTTTGAGGATTTTATACTCTACCATTCGTTATCAGTATCAGTCCACTTTTTGGGGCTTAGTGATTTTAGAAAAAATCCCCATTAAAATTGCTGAAATTTGTATTTGGTGTACAAATTGGTTTACATAAATCGGTTTGTAGAATAACCAATATATGCCCACTTTTTGGTATGTTCCCTATATTTTCACTTCATGTATCTGTCAGTATAACTATGGTGGAGGGTATCCAAAGTTCGGCCCGGCCGAACTTAACGCTTTTTCACTTGTTTGATATTGTGGGCGTAACAACGGTAAACAATAAAAACCAGTGAGCGGAGCAGTATAGTCGGGCGGGGCCGACCATACGATACCCTACACAACTACCACGGAACTCAAATTTTCTGCGGATGTATATTCCGAGCCTGGGCAATATTTCGTGATATTTGCACCCTCTTACCCGATTATTACGAGTATTCAGTATTACGAGTATTCAGTACAGCTATTGTCCAGATTCCCTTCACCGTGGGTTGTGTTGTGATGTTCGGCTTTCATTTGTGATCTATATATCGACTCAAAAATAACACAAAAAATTAAGTTTTCGGTCCACCTCATTCCAAAATTATTATCTGATCATCACCGAAAATTATAGGCGTTGTCCTTGACCATAACTGGAACCTTATGGAACATTTCAAAGCGATCAGCGCTATAGTTCCGCGCTCTAGAGTGATAATGGGTTACTAAATAATATACGGATACGGAGATACCTGTAAATATTATGGTGTATCTCCCACATCCGAGCACATACAACAATATAATTGGTATTAATTTAAAGGTCAACCACTCCTCTTGGATATAATATCAACTTATCTGGTCTATGTCCTTCAGGGGTAAATATATACGCTATAGAATACAAATTTTGCCAATTTTTCACACAAAAGTCAGGGTCCATTTGACCCGCTAAATATTGACCGATCTTTATCAAATCCGGCATGCTTATTCTTTGGCCTGATCCCCTTCTCCATGGAAAATTTTCACGATGTTTGGGCCACAATTGCGGCCTCTAAAGCAATCACAAAAACCGACAAAAATTTGGTATTGGTTCATTTCATCCCCTATATATTTACCGATCTTTACAATAGGGTCTTCACTGGCCAGAACCCATCCTACATGCAAAATTTCATGAAGATTGGTCCATAACTGTGGCCTGTATCATGTTTACAAATTATAATGGACTGGCGGAAGGACGGACGGACACACATGTCTAGATCGACTCAGCTAGTCGAGATATGACGATCGGTATACTTAAAGGTGGATCTAGGACCAATATTTCGCGGCGTTACAAACATTTGGGGCTGCACAAAGCTATAATACCCTGACAACATAGTTGTGTAGGGTATAATAAAGTGTTTTTGCAACATAGTAGATTTGTTGGCTAAATATATTCGAGGTCAAATATTATTTATATTTATCTATAAAAATGTTATTGCATTATATTTCAAAAAACTCTAAACTACGAATAAAAAAAAGGTGGCGGGTAATGTGGACCAGTATGTGTGGGTAATGAGGATCAGTAATTTAAAGATAGCATTGGTTGTGATAAATTTGCATTTGTTGCACTCTTGGGTAACAATGAATGCAAAAATATACTTAAGGGTACCGCCCCATTTGCGGTATTTTGAAGGTCCTTGCTTCATTATCCAACCGAGGCACCTGTAATTTCGCATATCGAGTTTTCAGAGGATAGAATACCACCTCGCATATTAAATGCGCCCATGTTTCAAACTCGTCCTCATGAAAAGGTCCCACTTTTTTTAGCGGTCCACCTTACCCGACATTGAATATTTTTATTTAAAAATAATTATCGGATTCAAAAATAGATAAAAATTAAAAATCACCGATTATAATTACTGCTAAACGTATATTTTTGTTAAAGAGAACAAGAAAACCACATAACGTCTTTATATTCGAGAAAAACCAAGTGTTCGACTATTTTGCAAAAACTTTCGACTATTGTGCTAAAAGTCGCCCTGATGGCCCCATGTTGTCTAGGGCCATAACAATTTGCAGAGGGGTTGAGGAACACCTAAATAAGCGAAAATCTCAATTACGTAGCAAAGGACACAGACTGTTTGGCAAATACAAGACTGATTCTTCTCTGGAATAAGTTCCACCTAAATCTAAAGTTTTGCCAAGTATCTATCCTGCATATGCTATGTTCTTGAAGTTTTTTGGAAGGACGGTAGCGCTAAATGTTTTAAACACTTGGATCTGGTACTCTATGACAAGGTAGAGTGATGTATATTAAATTTGTCATTCCGTTCCGCAACACCAAGAAACACTCAATTGAGACCCCTTTGAAATGATGCACATACATTGTCATGATAATTTTTATTAGCACAACCATTGAATACATTTCAAAAACGAAGTAATCTGTAGATTGAGGCGTCTTCGGAAAGCGGTATTATTTCTGGCATATGTTTTTGAAGCATTTGTTCCAAATCACAATGAAACTTAAGAACAAGTTCCAGAAAACGCGTTGTGGCATCGTCAGGTGGCATATCATTTCCCAAGCTTCATTTAGACTGTCAGTGACGAGTAAATAAGGGGACGTAACTGCAATGTGATAAAGAATGGCTATTAAGTTTTTTAAAAAGAGGTCCTAACAAATAAAAAAATGCAAAGCGTTGGAATCATACAATAGATTTCTTAATACGAGTCGGGAGATTTTAGAGTGGGGTGGGGTGCATGAATAAACTGGCCTATTATATAAAATGATCTTAGCCTTAAGGCTGAACCAACTCCGGATCAGTTAATTTAAAGTCGAATTGGGCATATTTGGCTAGTACGCAAAAGACTCTATTGAAGTGATGTTTAAATCGGATCATATTTAGATATATATTAAAGCGACATATTACACACACACACTATGGTCCTCTCCTTCCTGCTTTAATTAAAATTTAAGGGAACCCCACCCATTCTCTATTTTAATTTTTCAAGATTTTCAATGGCCTGGTAAATCAATACCAATGCTTGTTAAGGTTTGTAACTTTGCACATATATATTTGAAGATTTAAAAGAGAAGAAAAATAATTTACAAAAAATGTTTGTTATTGTTTTGTTGTTGTTTTTGGTAATTAAAGAAAAGTCCTTATTTTTGATGGCGGGCATGATAACTCCTCACTGGAACATCGGAATCCGAAAATTCCAACTGTGTTACAAAGAGTACATGTCTGGCTCTCGTATGAACTAGGATTATTGACTTCGCTCTAAAATTAACAAAATGGCGGACCTGTGAAAAAATATTTTTGGAAAATCTCCGATTTCTGACCAAATCTAAGTTAAAAAATAAGGAAGATCTTCACCGATTGACTTTATCCTAGTGCATACGATAGCTATACACTCACAGAGAAACGTGTAACAATTTGGAATCAATCGGGTTATTAGTTTTTGAGTTATCGTGCCCGCCATTCGCAAAAGAGGAAAACGCGTTTAAGGGAACCCCACCCATTCTCGATTTTAATTTTTCAAGATTTTCAATGGGCTGGTAAATCAATACCAATGCTTGTTAAGGTTTGTAACTTTGCACATATATAATTGAAGATTTAAAAGAGAAGAAAAATAATTTACAAAAAAATTTTGTTATTGTTTTGTTGTTGTTTTTTGTGATCAAAGAAAAGTCCTTATTTTTGATGGCTGGCATGATAACTCCTCACTGGAACATCGGAATCCGAAAATTCCAACGGTGTTAGAAAGAGTACATGTCTGGCTCTCGTATGAACTAGGATTATTGACTTCGCTCTAAAATTAACAAAATGGCGGACCTTTGAAAAAATATTTTTGGAAAATCGCCGATTTTTTACCAAAAACCAAGTTAAAAAATAAGGACGATCTTCACCGATTGGCTTTATCCTAGTTCATACGAGAGCTATACACTCCCAGAGAAACGTTGCAAAATTTGGAACCGATTGGATTATGAGTTTTTGAGTTATCGTGCCCGCCATTCGCAAAAAATGTTTAGAGAAAAACGCGTTTAAAGTTTAAGAAGCCCTTCAGCCGTCACATGATGCGGACACAATAAATCGGATATATCTTCAAGAGTTCTTGAGATTTTCACTTGAAATTTTGTAGAGACATTCTTTAATCAGTGTAGATTCGAATTATATCAACAAAAATTTTGACCCCGAGAATGGGGGGGGGGTCCCCTTAAAGTTTGAGAAGTCCTTCAGCCGTCACCTGATGCTGACACAATAAATCGGTCATATTTTCAAGAGTTCTGTCTGTCAATGTTAAATTGTAAGCAAAGTACAGGTCGAATTTTTGATTCCAATTGGATGAAATTTGGCACAGCACATTTATTTTGTCCAAGGACGAACCATATTGAAATTGGGAAAAATCGGTTCAGATTTACATATAGCTCCCATATATATTTTCGCTCGATTTTAGGTTAATAGTGCGCCAAAGTCCCTGTATATCCTTCGATTTGCACGAAATTTGGCATAGCGTACTGAATAAACTTTAGAAGGATGTGTGTTAAATTTCGTAGAAATCGGTTCAGATTTAGATATAGCTCCAATATATAGTTTAGTCCGATTTTAGGTAAATAGTGCACCAAAGTGCCTATATCTTTCGATTTGCACGAAATGTGGCAGAGCGTAATGAATTAGGTCTACAATGATATTTGTTAAGTTTCCTGAAAATCGGTTCAGATTTGTATATAGCTCCCAATTACATTTTCGCCCGATTTTAGGTAAATAGTGCACCAAAGTCCCTATATATCCTTCGATTTGCACGAAATTTGGAACAGCGTTCTGAATTAAGTCCAGAACGATATGTGTTTTTTTATAGCCTTTTCCACACTGTGGTAAAGGGTATTATGTCTTTGTGCATATGTTTGTAACAGGCAAAAGGAATCGAGATAGACACATGGTTCCTTTTGAAAATACGCATAGAATCACTTTCTAACTCGATTTATGCATGTCCGTCCGTCCGTCCATGTTAAATTGTAAACAAAGTACAGGTCGCATTTATGACCCGATTTGGATGAAATTTGGCACAGTTCACTTATTTGGCCCAATGACAAACCCTACTGAAATTGCGAAAAATCGGTTCAGATTTAGATATAGCTCCCATATATTTATTTGACCGATTTAATGTAAACGGTCCCTATATATCTTTCGATTTGCACGAAATTTGGTACAGCCTAATCATTTAGGTTTAGAATGATGTCTGCCAAGTTTCGTGAAAATCGGTCCAGATTTAGATATAGCTCCCATATATAGTTTCGTCCGATTTCATGTAAATGGTGCAACAAAGTCCCTATATATCTTTCGATTTGAATTAAGCCTAGAGTAATGTCTGCCGAGTTTCGTGAAAATCGGTCCAGATTTAGATATAGCTCCCATATATAGTTTCGTCCGATTTCAAGTGAATGGGGCACCAAAGTCCCTATATATCTTTCGATTTGCATCAAATTTGGCATAGCGTATGAATTGAGCCTATAATTATGTCCGCCAAGTTTCGTGAAAATCGATCCAGATTTAGATATGGCTCCCATATATAGTTTCGCCCGATTTCATGTAAATGGTGCCCCAAAGTCCCTATATATCTTTCGATTTGCACGAAATTTGGCATATCGTACTGAACTAGGCCTTGAGTGATGTCTGCCAAGTTTCGTGAAAAGCGGTCCAGATTTAGATATAGCTCCCATATATAGTTTCGTCCGATTTCAAGTTAATGGGGCACCAAAGTCCCTATATATCTTTCGATTTGCATCAATTTTGGCATAACGTACTGAATTGAGCCTATAATTATGTCTGCCAGGTTTCGTGAAAATCGATCCAGATTTCTATATAGCTCCCATATATAGTTTCGTCCGATTTTATTTAATGGTGCACCGAAGTCGCTATATATCTTTGGATTTGCACGAAATTGGGCATATCGTACTGAATTAAGCCTAGAGTGATGTCCGCCAAGTTTCGAGAAAATGAATTGAGCCTAGAGTGATGTCTGCCTTGTTTCGTGAAAATCGGTCCAGATTTAGATATAGCTCCCATATATAGTTTCGTCCGATTTCATGTAAATGGTGCCCCAAAGTCCCTTTATGTCTTTCGATTTGCACGAAATTTGGCGTATGTAATGAATTGAGTCTAGAATGATGTCTCCCGAGTTTCGTGAACATCGGCGAACCCTATTGAAATTGGGAAAAATCGGTTCAGATTAAGATATAACTCCTATATATATATTTAACCGATTTAATGCGAACGGTCCCTATATATCTTTCGATTTGCACGAAATTTGGTACAGCCTAATCATTTAGGTCTAGAATAATGTCTGCCAAGTTTCGAGAAAATCGGTCCAGATTTAGATATAGCTCCCATAATTAGTTTCGTCCGATTTCATGTAAATGGTGCACCACATATACCTTGCGGTTTGCACGAAATTTGGCATAACATACTGAATTGATCCTTGAATGATGTCTGCCCAGTTTCGAGAAATTCGGTCCAGATTTAGATATAGCTCCCGTATATAGTTTCGTCCGATTTCATGTAAATGGTGCATCAAAGTCCCTATATATCCTTCGATTTGCACGAAATTTGGCATAACGTACTAAATTGAGCATAGAGTGATGTCTGGCAAGTTTCGAGAAAATCGGTCCAGATTTCTTTATAGCTCCCACATATAGTTTAGTCCGATTTCATGTAAATGGTGCAACAAAGTCGCTATATATCTTTCGATTTGCACGAAATTTGGCATAACGTACTTTATTGAGCTTAGAGTGATGTCTGCCTTGTTTCTTGAAAATCGGTCCAGATTTAGATATAGCTCCCTTTTATTATAGATTGATTTTAAGTAACTGACGCACCAATGAACCAATAGGCTGATAGGAACAAAAAGTTCTGAAATTAGTATAACCTAACCTGTGACAAGTTTGTTTGAAATCGCTTAATATTTGGATAGAGCTTTCATATATATTTTCGACCGATTTCAAGTAAATTGGGCATCAAACTCCTCAATTTAGTAAGATTGACATCAAATTTTGCACAACGTACAAAATTGAGCATTGCGTAGTTGCGTTTTCTAGAAGTACAGACATAGCCCAACGGATTACCTATTTATATTTGTTTGAAGTCGATTTACATGCTTTATGGATAGATCTAGGTAGATTCACATTTAGATAAATATCACATATTTTATTTCATCCAATTTCATGCTAATAGTCCTGTTTAATACACCCATAGTGGTGAAGGGTATCACATAGTCGGCCCCGCCCGACGTTGCTACTTTCCTTACTGGTTTTAAGTAAATGGAACACCAATTAACAAATAATAAGGTATTTATCCAAATAATCAACGGGAGTCCGATTGAAAATTGCTTTAATATCCTATTTTACGTAATTAAAGGGTGTCGGATTGATATTTGCTTTAAATTGACTTACAAAATTGTGTCCCATTATAAGAAACAACTCTATATCTGACCATATTACTGGTCTTTCACAAATGCGACGTCTGTTAGAATTCATCTGTTGAATATACCCAAAGAGGTGAAGGGTAGTCGGCCCCGTCGGACTTTACCACTTTCCTTACTGTTTTTTATTATGTTTGAGTTATATCCTTGACAACACATTACCAACATTATTACTTAAAACTATTACTGACTACAGAAACATATGATATGTCAGCAAAAATTCCTTAAACCATTGCTGAAAAACGAAGAAGAGGAATGTGAAAACGATCTGCAGATAAAAAGGCACAAGCAAATTACTGTGAAAGACTTCAATCCTCGCATATCAACATTCACGACAGCATTATCTCTCAAACTGACTGATTGGCATACCCTTTTACGGGGAACATTTTCGTTTGTACGTTGCTGTTTTTTTCCAAGCTCATATTCACCAAAAAGTGCACGTTTTCGCTGGCTGGGATTTGCTGAATTTGTTTTTCACAACAGGATATTAAATTAGAATTGGGTTAGCAGATGTAGGGATGAAAGTCTAGGTTAAACGCAAAACTTGAAATTGACTTTCGACACATATTTTAATACATAATTATATCGAATCATATATTTCAATAAACAACTTTCCTTTTTCTATTAACCCTTTCAGTGTTTTTGTCGAATATATTCGGCATTTAAAATCTATCTCTTTCTTTGAGATTTTTCGGTTATCCTATGTACCGTTACAATTGATGTTTTTGTTTTTGCTGAAAGACAGACAAACATTTTTTTCTAAACTCTGTGCCCTTAGATGATCTTAAATATAAAGTTTTAGATTTTTATTTCGATTAAAATTTTTTTGACACTGAAAGGGTTAGCACATCATCTAACAAGGAGCTACCTTTTTAATAGCCCCGATAAAAGCCTTAAGCCATGGCTTAATTTTATTCGCCGTTCTTATTAGAACTTTGTTTCCAGTTCACAAAACATTCGTTACAATTGCACCAAATCCGCGCTGCTCATGGCCATGCAAAATTGTTTTACCCATCCAAAAGCTAAGAGCTTGGTGTGAGCATATTACCATGTCTATTATGTCTATTAGATTGTATATACGATGGCTAAAAACCTACACTTTTTTATATAAGCTGAAAAAACAATGTAAATAAGTTTATAAATTGTGTTTGGTTGGATTTCAAACATCAATGTTAATAATTTGAATTATAAAAAATAAAATAAAATTGTTTACAGCTACATAAAGAGTCGCCTTAACCGGTCAAACATTGCAAGCTTAGTCAACATTTACATAAGGTCAGACAAACACATATATGAATGGATTTCAACTAATCTTAGCACACATCGAAAGATACATAGGAGCTTTCTGCTATATCTAAATCGGAATCGATTTCTTTTTGAGCCAAATAAATGAATTGATACCAATTTCATCTCATTCGGATCATAAATGCGACCTGTACTTTTACGATGTGGAACCATGTGTCTATCTCGATTCCAATTGCCTATTACAAGCATATGCACAAAGACATTATACCTTTCGATAATCACTCAAATCCTAGACTACGACATAAAACTTACGACCTAGCAATTGTGGTGGTCTTGGGATCTGTAGTCGATGTCAAACAATATTATACAATGTACTGAAGTTACTTTCAGATCTGCATATAGCTCCGATTTAAACAACATGTTGCAAAATGTACTGAAGTTAATATAAATTATTATCTGGAAGTTTCGTAGAAATCTGTTTAGATTTAGATATAGCTCCCATATAAATTTTCGTCCGATGTTAGGTAAATGGTGCACCAAACTCCTAATGTTTGTCCGATTGACACGCACTTTTGCACATCGTATCAAATTGAAAGTAGAATGTCTTTATTGTGTTTTATATAAATTGCAGACGTAGCTTCCCTATATATTTTCAACCGACTTTTTAGACACATGTCATGTTCAATTATAAATATTTCGGATTTCTATCCACATTTTCTATCCGATCTTTAGAGTCGGGCCGATTTTTTAATGTTAGGCGATATAAATGTCATTTCAAAGACAACATTTAATTGAGGAAAGACCATACTCATACTTCTTGTTTGATAAAACGCGAATGCGAAGAGTAGAGACGCTGAACCCAGCGAACTCCACTTCAGGTCGGTGTATCAGTATTTATAAGGCAAACTGTTGTAGGGGGAGAATATACGAGCCGACATCTCATATATAGAATGCAATTCCTTCAGCTTTCAAAAAGTCTTATTGGAGCAAAAAAAAAAAAAACAATGTCTACCTGGCCAGCAAACGCTTTTATTCGATTTCAGATCTGTTAAATTTCCATAACACGAGCAGGGTTAAAACATGTTCAAAATGTTACCAAGGCTATTGCTCAGCTGATGATTCATGCTGATCCTAGCATCATAAATTGTGGAAACAAGGACCTACTACTTCAATTTAAACTCTGTTAATAATTTAACACTTTTCGATCGATTAGTAATGTTTCGTGCGAGATGATGAACTCTGTAGAACAGAAATCACAGTGTAGTGAAGCGTATAATACCGAACATCTCTGCTCTATCGTATTATAAGTTCTACTCTAACGAATATTCTTTTCTAAAACCACAGATCTACAAATTGTTATTGATAATATTTTATGTTATTTATCGAGAAACGAAATTCGGAAACGGATCGAAATTTAATTTTCTAAGAACTTTAATTTTATTTGAGTTGAAAATATATGTCCTTCCCCAATATTTCGTCGACAATTTCTGTTGACCATAAACCCGTTTTCTTAACCCTACGGTCAATAACCAAAAAAGTATACGTAGATCAATAACCGTGGTACATTTGTACCTATCCAAAGATAGCTCTGTAACTCATTAAAAAATTGGACTATCGTGAGGTTTTTTGTTTTAAATAAGTCTATGCGGATCTGGTCTAGATGTCGGAACTCAAAATTATATATACATTAAAATAATATATATTTAAATCCATGCTTAAATGATAATCTATCTAAAACAATCATAATAAATTTGTTATAGCTTTCGAATGGGTTAAGGTTTTTTAGTTATTTTTTTATTGGGATCTTATTTAGGTGTTCCTCAACCCCTCTGCAAATTTTTGTGGCCCTGGACAACATGGGGCCATCAGGGCAACTCGTGGAAATCAGAAACTACCTTGTTTTTCCTTTGGACACGGTTAGTGATCTACGTAGGTAATAACTTTAAAAAATTGTAAAAATTATATATATGGAAAATATTTTTAATTTTTTCTTCGATTATGTGTGAAAATACCTCAAGAATGATTCCTCAAAATTTGATCCAAATATCTTCATTATTAAAAATTTTACAGCATTTTTATTCAAAGAAAGGTACAAATGTACCCGGTTATTGACCGTAGGGTTAACATTTTCTTGTATTTTATTAAGACATGTTACCCTCTTGTATAAATTAAACCTTTGTGGCCCAATGTTGTCCACAGGCAACAAAATGTTTTAGAGGTAATATTTAATATACTGCTAGTAGATATATTCTTTGGATTGCATACGTCAAGGCCTGATTATGGACGACACATATCACAAGAAAAATCTAAAAAATTCAAATTTTTGGTAAAGTTATGAGCTTTTTAATATGGAGAAGAGGGCAAAAATGTGTACAGTACTAATTTGTGTATACAGTCCAAATTATTTAAATCGCTTCGTATTTGAAATATACAAACTCTGCCGTCAGAATTATTTGTGATTCTTTTAAAACAGAATATAGAGAATAATTTAAAATTATTTTTTCGTCGATTTTGCATTTGGTTTTCTTGATATTGGGCTTTTATTTTTCAGAAAGAATGTACTGTATCTCCCGAATGCAAGGATGTAGCGATGTCAAAATTTGTCCATATCCTATCTAGGATAGTTGCATTAAATCTGTGAACAGAAAATTGTTCTTTGATTACGGAAAAAATTCGGGGCTCGAAGGGTTGAATATTTGATTGATATTTGGAATTTGTAAAAACGTTATGTTCGTACTGCAGCATAAAACTATTTACAAATATTACAAAAGTTTAACTTCCAAGACATTGCATTTCACTGATAACATCATAAACAATAGAAAGACTGGAATTTTGTATATACCTATATTGCCTAAAATCGGTCAAAATGACTTCATTCTGAAAGAATTTTTATTGTGTAAATAACATTTTTTAAACTTAATTTTTAATACTGTAAGTATGTACATTCATACAAAATGTTGTTATTATTTGTTGTCGGTGGGAGGACTCTCGAGTTTCCCTTTTTGAAAAATAAAATCGCGGACAAAATATTTGAAAAAGAGTAAGTGTTAAGATCATTGGATTTCCTCTTTGACTCCACAACTAATTTTTCTATTCAAAAAACATTTTTTACTTATTCATAAACAATGTAAATACAACGAAAATGGAAAAAACGCATTCACAAGTAATGGAAATTTGGAGTAAGGAAGAAAACAGGAAGGTAGTTGTATCAGGAAAACAATTCCTTTTGCCATTTAAAAACCAGTAAGGAAAGTAGTAAAGTCGGGCTGGACCGACTATATGATACCCTTCACCACTTTGGGCAGAAGTCGAATTTTTGAAGGACCATTAAGATGAAAATGGATCCATAAATGTGTCATTCTGCAACCTACACTAAATTTTTCATTTTTTTACAATGGAACTAAATTATGTTAATCAATTTAAAGCTAATATCAATATATATTGTTACGAAAATAACTTTAGATTTAAGATTAATTTAGATGAATTCCGTTAATTTAAGAATTTGAATTGTAACGTAAATTTCTACTACGCAGTTTATTCGAATAACTTCACAACAACAACTACTGTATAGATTTTTCTACATCCTTCCATTTCCTCTTTCATTTTCTATTTTTGTTATTGTCGTACAATTCTTGTTAAACGTCATCATTGATGATCGCTTAATTCCTCTTTCTTTGTTACCCCCTCGCCTGTATATGTGTTGTTGTTATTGTTTACTCAATGTAAGTTTGTATGTGTTGTTGTTATTGTTTACTCAATGTAAGTTTGTATGTGTGTTTGTTGCATTGGTAGATTGTTCGTGATCTAGGTGTTACCAGATCGTCTAGAAACTTCTGTAGCTACAAGCAAGGCTCATATAAATAGGGGAAATGGAAAGACAGTGAGTCAGTTGTGAATCAGATCGCGAATTGAAACCGTCGAGTAAAGTAAAGTGCAAAGTAAAGTTGTGTGAATAAAATCATTGTAATAATCGTAATCAGAAAGAACCCGCGTTTTATTTGGTACGAATTGTATCGGGAAATAAAACAACGACTACACGGGATTAACTAAAATCCAAAATCGTAACAATTGGTGTCGGAAGTGAGATTACGATAGTACTACGATGAAGTTTAAGGATCTACGAGTGGAAGACTTGAAGAAGGAGCTGAATAAATTGGAATTGTCCTCTACTGGCAACAAGGCTGAACTCCAAAAACGTCTGTTGGATGAGTTCGAGCGCCGTGGTATGAACATCGATACATATGAGTTTGACAGTAAGGATGAAGTGGATTTATCGGAAATGGGCGAATCCAACGGTGGGGAAGTCTCGTCAGTAGCTGCCAGGGGTGACGATTTCAGAGAAATGCTGGCTAAAATGTTCGAAGAGAATTCCAGAAACACGAGACGAATGTTCGAAGAGAATTCCAGAAAGTCAGAAGAAAACTCGAGACGAATGTTCGAAGAGAATTCCAGAAAGTTAGATGAACTCAAGGCAGAGAATTGTAGAATGAACGAGAAACTCGAGAACATTACAGAAGTTATTGGAAGGAGAGTGGAAACCGTGGAGGTCCAAATTAAAGAGTTGGATAAGAAAGTGCAGTCGGTTGACGAGAAGATTCTGTCTGTGGATGAGAAATTTCTGACCCACGGCCACAGGTTTACGAATCTGGAGAAGAAAATGTCGGAACTGGAAATCAAAGGTGGTCCGGTGCGAGTTCCTGATAACACACTAAAAATCAAACCTCCTGTATTCGACGGCTCTACATCATTCAATGTTTTCAAGTTACAGTTCGAGACAGTGGCTTCTAGAAATTCGTGGAACGACAGCGACAAAGCGGTTGCACTACTTCTGGCATTGAAGGGCAGTGCTGCTGATGTTATACAGAGTATTCCTGTCGCTTCTAGGAACAACTATGAAGATGTTATTGCTGCACTGGAACGTAAGTACGGTGGCGAACATAAACAAAACATCTACCTTATGGAACTAAGGGGAAGAGTGCAGAGGGCAAACGAGACGTTGCAAGACTTTGCAGCTGAGGTGGAACGCTTGGTGCTAATGGCGTATCCAGGAGAGAATCACCCATTGGTGGACCGTATTAAAATCGAAACCTTTGTGAATGGCATACGTGACCCTGAGATTAAATGTGCAACATATGCGTCACCAAAAGCGTCATTTGCCGAAACCGTGTCGTTTGCCCTTGCCCAAGAGACGGCGAGAATAATTGTTAAGCCCCAGACCCACAAGATTCGCCAACTGGAGACCGAAGGTTGCGAACCTAAATCTCTCGTTAACTCGATCAAGGACGCAATGAGGCAGGTAATGGAAGAAACAAAGTTAGTAGGGATGGCTAAGCCCAGGGTTAGATGCTACAACTGCGATAAAGCAGGTCATATTGCGCGCGAATGCAGGGCTAAGCGCAAACCATCCAGGTCATCGTCACCACCTCCAACGAAAGATGGTAGAAGAATGGCTCAACAGTCCACCAATGAGTCACCGTTAAACTAAATCGAGCCAGTCCAGCGGGGCATGAACTGGCTCCCATCGACGATGGCCCCACAATCTCCATAGCAATAGTACAACAGAAAAGTCACAACCTAACAACAACTGGGTACATCAATGGTGACAAACGAGTTCTGACGCTAGATACTGGCGCATCAAAGTCCATCATAAGATCAGATCTGGTAAAGGGACAAATAACGCAACTTAATGGAGTCAGACTGCGCACAGCAACGGGGGAGCCCGCGGCAGTACACGGCAAGATTACCCTGAGACTAACTATTGCCAATAAATCGGTGAATTACGAGTTTAT